>NC_053448.1:56676064-56946152 GCF_007990345.1 Gossypium hirsutum
CAATTTAATATGTGAATAAGGAAAATATGATAAAAGTTTAATGAAGATGAAATATGCATAAAGTATTGTAAAATGTGAAATTGTGGAAATATATGAAATTTATATGATGACAAGGAGTAAATTGTAAAACTTGAAAAATATGTGGATGAAATAATAGAAGTGAAATACATAGAAATTGATATGTGAAACAAGATATTGAGATAAATTATGTGATTAAAGTGTGACAATAAAGAAAATTGATTTAATATGATTAGTTAGTGAATATTGAACCTTTATGACAAAAAAAAACTAAATTAAAAGGTTATGAAAATTTACAAGAAAATATTTGATAAGTGAAGAAGGTAGTAGAGAATGTAAAAGAAAATCATGATTTTTGTAATTCAAATCATGATTAAATTGAAAAAATATAAAATTGTAGTTAAATTATGAAATATTATATGGATAAATAGAATGTGTAAGAAAGTGTGATGAAATGGTATATGTATGGAAAGTGATAGTGAGATTGAATTACAAAGAATAGCTAGTAATAAATTATTTTTATTATGTGAACTATTTTGGTGAAACGAAATAATTATGAAAAAGAAAAAGGACTAAATTGTGAAATATGAAAAAGTGGAATGTGGGAAGCTATGGTAAATTTTACTAGTGAATATGAAATTTTATAAGATAATGAATTATGTTTTGAGTGTCAAAGAAAGTTGGTATTCCTATTTACTGAGTTGTTACAATAAGGGCTAAATTGAAATAAATTCAAAATATACAAATTCTATTTTGAAATGTATAAATGAAGTGATTTCCGTCTCAATTGCCTAAAGTAGACAAGATAAAAACTATTAGGATATAGATGGCATGCCATTAAAGAAACACCTAGCGTGCTCTTTGTTCTGATTACACATTTCGGTGTTGTCCCGTTGTGCATTGCACTTCGGTGCTACTTTGTTATGTTAATGTACTGTTTCCATGTATTCCATACGTTCTATTAAGTCTATGTTGGACCTCTGTTGAATAATAAAAGGTAATGATAAAATAAAAAAGATATGGTAAGCAAGTTCTAATGAAAATTTTCTGTTGCACAGTGAGATAACAAGTAAAGGATTTTGATAACAATTTCGTTAAACCGTGAAGTGATAATGTAGTGAATTAGACTGGTAAAAGTTTTGTTCTTATCAATCCATGGAAGGATAAAAATAGTGAATTATGGTAAAAATGAATCCTATAAATACGGAATGATCCGTTAATTATTAAAATATACTCAATTGATTATTAAGATATATTCAGGGATTATTGTAGTGGTAAAAAATGAGATTTGAATTCTTGGGGTACTTATTAAGCTTTCATGAGCTCAACATGTGTTTTAAAGGCATAGGTGGAAGATCGAATAGAAGCTCTAGGTTCATGTTGGGATTTCAACGCATCTCATCTCATCTTACCACCAAGGCTTGAAAAGGGTTCGAATTTGATATTTTGGTTATAGAATATGACATGTATATAAGTTATTGCAAGTGTTTTGATATAATTTGAGTTTTATAGTGATTAATTGACGTGAGATCGTCAAAGTTGTTCTGGCAACACTATAACATCCCAGTGCTTTTATTTGATATATGGGTCGGTATAGGGGTGTTATAGGTTATCACGTCAGCATTGTTAAAAAAAAATTATGTTTTAGTCAATATTTTCATTAAAAAAAAGAAGTAATTTCACATTTTTAAAAGATTGAGATCAAATTTAGCTAAAAATGAGTAAAATTGAAAAAGAATTACAAACGTTGAAGGCTAAATTTATCATTATACCTATTATATATTTTTATACCATTAATACGTATTATGAAATCTTATAAAAGTTAAAAATATATAAAAAAATAGTTTATAAAAAGTTTTAAAAAACTAGTTAAAATGTTGTGTTTTTATAAAGATTTATAAATTATAAGTAATTTATATATATAAAGGTAATGAAATTAAAAGAAGGATATTTTGTAGAAAAATTTAGGTAGGAGGGTGCGGTTTAAATCTAAACCCATCGTTGATGAAATTAAATGAAAATCCACCTGTCTAGTCCCTCAATTCTATCTTTAAATCAATTTCATCCACTGGTGGTTGGAATTATCCGTGATCCAGACATTATTTGGTCCGAACAATCCATTCATCCTCCTTAATCTATTTATACTAACTACTAATATTATAAGAACCAAATTATTAAATTATATAAAAAATTATAATATAAATATTGAATCTATAAGGAAGGTTATGTATTTAGATAATATTAAAGAATGCATTTCCAATTCTTAAAAGTTTATGTATATTTTAATTAGAATAATATATATAAATAAATATTGAAAGAAAACAAAACTGTGTATTTGAATTATTAAGAAATGTATGGGCATGCCGATTGAGTCTTAACTTGATTATATTAATGTCAAAAGATGTGAGCTTGAGTATATTAAAACACCTTATTTTTTTATTTTATAGATTGGGGAGCATTTTTTTTAAATAGGGTATCGATTATTTATTGAGAATAATTAAGAATATAAAAGAAGTTAAAAATTAACCGGCCTACGCCTATCTATGGTTTTCTAACCGAAAATTAAATGCATCCATATCTCTGTATTCCCAATAGATGATGGCGATGTCCACGATCTAACCTTTTTTTATGCTATACTAAGGTAATATTAATATGGGAAATGTTTTTTTAAAACACCAAATATCTTCTCAACCGCATTTCGAAGCCTTAAATGTTTCAAATTAAAGAGTTTTCGAGCTGTCTATGGTGCTTGTGTCTAGCACAATTCTCAAATGGTATCATAACCCATGATATGGTGCAACAAAACTTTTTCTATTTGTATAATTAGTATCGACATTATAATATTTTGGTTCACAATCCAAATAGTTTGTAGCTTTAATTAAAAAAAATGTATAAACGTAATTTGAAGAAAAACTTATGATAAGTTATATCCCTTTTTACAATACGTAAATTAAGTAAAAAACAATATAGAATTTATAATATATAACCTTTATAAAAAAAAGTTTTTATAAATTGTCCAAAAAATTCATAACATTTCTTATAAATAATATAATTTTTTGTCATAACTTTAGGGAAAAAATTATAAATAAGTTATGATAAAAAAATTTATAACATTTTTTTATGAATAATTATATTGTTTTTAAAATATATAGCATGAACACATATATAAGATATGTCCAATATATTATAACACTTTTATAACATATAAATTTTTTAATAATAAATTTAAAAAGTTTTTATGTAATAGCTCAATTTTCAGTAGTGTAGAACAGTGATTTGAGATCACTAAATTCGATGAAAAAGGTAGAAAAATTTATTAATTAATAATTATAAGTTAAGCGTGATTTTAGAAATATTTTTGAATTAGTGAATTTTGTGATTTAAAAGAAATTATTAGGTAAATTGGGTCGAGAACGAGGTATAGAGACCTCGATATTATAAACTGAACCGAAAATATTTTTATAAATATTTACAGAGTGTCATTAGGGTAGTATTAAAGTTTCGTTAAGAAATTTTAACGTTTCGATGGTTAATTGATTAAAAAAGATTAAATTGCAATAGAGATAAAAGTTTAATTAAAGATTAAAGAAAAGTTAAAAAGACCAAATAAGCAATTAAGCCTTTTTCTAAAGTTGAGACCGCATAACTAAAAAAATATTGAGATATTTTAGTTAATATATATTATATTTATTTACTTAATAAATAAGTATTATATTAATTATATTATTATTATATATATAACAAATAGAAAAGAAGAAAAGAAACAGAATTGAAAAACGAAACAGAGAAAGAGAAAGGAGAAAGAAAAGATAAAAAGGAGAATTGGGGTTTTTGAGGTTCAAACTTAATTTGGTAAGTTAATTTAATCCTTTTTCTTATAATTTTTGAGTTTTTGGAATCCTAAAACAAAATATTATTTGATTTAAGTTGAACTTTTGAAAGTTAGTAAATTTTTAGATGTTGTTCATGTTGAATTAATCGATGAATTAGGGGTTAAATTGATTGATTTTCAAGTTAGAAGTTAGTAAAGCGTTGATTTGTAAAATAAAACATAAGTTTTGAATTAATAGGGACTAAATTGAGAGAATTTAAAAATTAGAGATTTATGGTGAAATTAGAGAGTTAAATTAGTTTAAAGTGGGAATGGAATGAAAATATGAAATTAGTTTTGAGAATAAAAGTTAGTATCGGTTCAGGGACTAAATTGAAATTTAGGCAAATATTGAGTAAAAATTGAAATATTTAATGTGAGATTGAATGGTGTTGTATTGATGATTTTTAATTTTTTTAATTCCGTAGCTAGCGTCGTACCGGAATTCTCGACTAAAAAAGGGAAAAAATATAGCCGACGTCGAATAGCTCGGAATTCCTGGTCTGTATTTCTATAATCCGAATCTAATTATTAATTGTTGTATTTTTAATTAAATGTTATGGTAAGTGATTGAGGTAAGAATTATTGTTTTTTTTTTTACAATTGAAATGGATTGTCTTGATATGTGATGAAATTATATTTGTTGAATTAAAGTGGAATATATATGTGTAAATGTGAAATTTTGCAAATATGATAATTGAATTATTTTTTTATATGTATAAAATTCAGTCTTAATGCCCAAGTAGATGGAATTTAGAACTACTGGGATATTAGTGACATGCCATTAAGGAACTCTAGCGCGCTCTCTGATTATTAGCACGTCAGTACTCTCTAATATTTAGCACATCAGTGTTCTCTGTATAACACTTCAGTGTTCTCTGTATAACACTTCAGTGTTCTCTGTATAGCACTTCTGTGCTCTCTGTTCATTAGTGCATAACAATGCACCTCTGTATTTGTTCCGTTTATCCGGTGTGTTCTATAAAATCTACTTTGGGCCAAGAATAAGAATATAAGATAGTAAACTGAAAATAGAATGTGAAATATGTTGTAAATACATGGAATACACGAGTTATATACTCATAAATTGATTGTGGAATAGATGGTGCTATTGTTTAGATGATACGTGTAGGGGTGAGCAAAACTCGATTCGACTCGAAAAAATCGAAAAAAAATTCAAATTTTGAGTTAAACGAATTGAGTTATTTGAGTTAATCGAGTTATTCGAATCAACTCGAATTTTTTTTTCAAATTTCGAGTTCGAATCAAGTTGAGTTTTCGAATTTGAATAATTCGAATATCAAATTATAATATTTTATATTTTTACCCCAAACTCCCAAACCTTTTTACTTTTCCCTCAAAACTTTTACTCCTTCCCACTTTCCCCCAAAAACTTTTACTCCCCTCCCAGCCTCCCAATTTACCCAAAATCAATTTCCCACCAAAATTTTACCCTCCCATTTATTTTTCCTCAAAATTTTACTCCCAAAAACCCTCAAAACTTTTTATTTTCCCCCAAAATTTTTACTCCCTCCCACTTTTCCCCTAAAACTTCTATTCCCTTCCCATTCCACCTCTCATCTACCCCAAACCCTCCCCCCTCCAATTTTTTTTTAATATTTTCCCTCCAAAATTTTACTCCCCTATTTACTTTCCCTCAAACTTTTATTCCCCAAAACTTTTTATTTTCCCCCTAAACTTTTACTTCTCACCCTTTACTCTCAAATAAAAAATCAAAATTATCCAAAAAAATTACTAAACATAAATAGTAATAATTTTATTTATATCTACTATCTATATTATTAAATTAAATTTCACATTTTATATTATTTATATTATTGAATTGTTTAGTCATATTGTATATTTATATTAAAATTGAATTATTAATTATGCCATAAAATATTCTTGTTAAAATTTTATATTGGTATCAATTTCACATTTTATTTTTAAAATAACTTTTATTAAAAAAATCATATTTTTACATTTAATATATTTTTAATTCCAAAATACATAGTGATAAGAATCTAAAGATAATTGAAACAACTAAGCAAGCAAAAAAGCTAACCAGTATATAAAAAATTAATAAATAAATTATGAGGTGATGAAAGTTAATAAAAAAATTGATTAAGATAGACAAATTTTATTACGATGTGTGACAGTGGTTACAAGGACCCAAAATTATTTTTTAAAATGTAACTCGAACAAATATATTCAATTCAACTCGATTCGAATTCGATCTCACTTGACTCGATTCGAGAAAACTTCAAATAAAGTTAGGATGATAAAATGAGATTCGAAAACTCGATTAACTCGAAAATTTTCGATTCGATTCGATCGAATGCTCACCCCTAGATACGTGAATAAATTATGGAAAGGTATTATATATTGCAAGTGATGAAAATTGAGTATTGTGCGATTTTAAATGTTCAATTGTGCTTAACACTTTATTATACATATTTTATTGTTTTATTTTTAAATATTCGGATTACAGAAATACCACTGAGTTTTTACTCAGCGTACGGTTTTGTTTTCCGTGCGCAGGTTAAGTACTTAAGTTTGATCGCTGATGCAGCATCCAACAACGATCCCGAACTCAAATATGACGATGTTTATTTCTTTGTGTCGGCATGTACCTAGAGTGTCTAAATATTAGTTATTTTATGGTTTGATTGTAAATGAAGTTATAAGATCTATTTTTGAGAGTTTATAATTTGGATTAAAACGATGCTTGATGACTTGTTTTGATGATATAAAATGTTTGAGATTTTTGTCTGTTTAATTTGAAATCTCTGGTAATGCTCCGTAACCCGGTTCCAGTGAGGGATACGGGTTGGGGGTGTTACATTTTAGAATTTGATTGTTATCATTTTTTGTTATAACTCTATAAAATATACAAATCATTTTTATAATATAAGAAATTTTTTGCTATTATCATCCCAAGCACTCATACATATTCATGCTTATAATGTAATTTGTATAACTTGTATAAAAATAATTTTTTAAAATTGAATTTGGGTGTAATTACCTACATAATTAATTCAACTCTCACTTTCCTCCTAAAAATTGGGAAGCGTAATTGGGGTGCTCCAATTACACCTAATTCGATGGGACTCACAAATTGCAATGATTACCCAAAAATATCATCCTTATATAATTACAAGAAATTACTAGATAAGTACTTTTCAAACACAGTCTAAACAAAATTTGAAACAATTTTAAAAAAATTAATTTTAATAGTAAGTAAGTAAGGACAATGATCATTATATGAACAATTTCTGTCAATTGTATATGATTTTGATTGGTATAATAATAAATTTAGCCATTAATATTTATATATTTTATCAAATTGATTTTTATTCTAACAATTCAACAAATTAAACTTTAAGGTTTACACAGTCACAAAAATATTGTGAGCTAAATTTATTAAATCAAGATCAAATTGATATAATATGTTGACTTTGAGAATTAAATTTATTATTAAACTAATCAAAATTATATACAAATTAATGGATAATATTAACTTGGTGATCAACTATCTTTTAATTATTTATTTTCAAAATTAATAATTTTTTTTATAAAAAAACTAATTTATTCAAAATCGAGAGAAATTGAAGTTGTTTTACCGATAAAAAGGAAAGGAAGTAAAACAGCCAATCATTGAACTTTTAGGCTTTGAAGATGGTGTTGTACGTATACGTAAACTAATAAATATGACATTAATTAACAAACAGACCTTTAAGTAGTCACCCCTACGCTCACCCAGACTCAATAATCAAAGACAAAAAACCATTGACGGAGATGTAAGGAACATGCCTCAGTTCACTCATCACACCGAGATATTAAAGGACGGCTTCGAATATTAGAAAATGTCTAAAAGGTGTCATAAGTCCCTATACTTTTAGTAAATTTAGAATTTAATTATTATTTTTTATTTCTCGGAATTTAATTCTTTTACGTTTTAAATTTCAAAAGTCCAATAGTTAACATGCTTAAATATTTTTTGTAAATTTATTAGACATTTTGAAATAAATAAAAAAACTCACTTGGTAATCTTGTAATTAAAAAAAGTATTGTAATAAACTTGAATTTAACAAAAAAAATTAACAATGTTAATAATTGAACTTGTATTTTTAAATCTGAAAAGTATAGTGATTAGATTCCTTGAAGTAAAATAAAAGGACTAAATTATAAAAATAAAAAGAGAACAGAGACTTAAAGCATAATTAAGCCTTAGAAAATATTTTAAATAGTTAAGAGAAATAAAAAGACACCAGTTGAGGGCAGACATTGCCTTGTTATTGTAGCAGATTAGGTGAAATTTAGGTGGCCGCCAATTGAATACACTAAAGTTGATTTCAGTTCAACTCAAATTTCATTTATGATCGTCTGAGTCAACCCCTTCCCTTCCTTTCGTTTCTTCCCTTGATTTTTTTTTTAAAAAAAAGTTTTTTTTATGAAAATACCTTATTTTTTATTTACAAAAATGTCTTACCTTTTCAATTAAGTATATAAATGACCTAAAATAAACAGTGAAAATAGGTGGTGCCAATCTATTTGGCATCACTACCTTGCCATGTCAACCAATGATCGACCTAATTGTCTAAAAAATTATTTTTTTTTGTGGTACCAATGTATTTGACGTCACCACCAGTATAAATATCCCGTCCAATACTTGTATTACCTTTATTTTGTGGGGAGAAAATAAATTTTCAGGTGGTGCCAATCTATTTGACGTTTGGAGGGGGTATTTATACGGGTGATACCAAATACATTGGCACCACCAAAAAAATGATTTTTTAAACAACCGGGTCAATTATTGGTTGACGTGGTAGGGTGGTAACGCCAAATAGATTGACACCACCCATTTTCTCGGTTCATTTATATACTTAATTGAAAAGGCAAGTCATTTTTGTAAAAAAAAATGAGTCATTTTTATAAAAAAAACCAAAAAAAATCAAATCTCTTTCCATCAATAAAAAATAGCCTTAATTTGGTGGATTAAGAAATTAACTATGTGTCAATATAGTTATAATTTAATTAATATTTATATTGTTGCAAGAGTAAGAGAACGTAAAGAATATGAATTGTATAGGGTACTTAAGGCTAAAAAAAAAATTATGAATAATTCCATAAAATATATTCACATAATTTATAACTGATAAATCCCAACCAAAATAACTGAAATTGAAATTCAGCAACAACATGGAGGGCATGACAGTTTTGGTTAAATAGTCATAGCCCAAATACAAAATATAATGAACAAATGCACATGCATGTAAAAAGGCATCATAAACTAAACTATGATGGCAGCAGAAACCCCACCCATGACAATGAAACATCATCGATATGTTGTTAATGGATTGTGCATGATTCTGATCCGACGGTTAACAACATATCATTTCAGGAAATAATGTAGGGTCAAATGCAACCTTTTATTATATAGTTACAAGCAACTGCCCCTTCCTTTTTCTCTATTTTTCAACCTTCCAAAAAAAAAAACACCCTACTTTACCTACCCTCCCTAACTGTTCTATTACAACAACATATTATTATCGTACTTTTCCCAACCTTCTTCTTTGGTCTGCTCATACATACAACGGAATATATGCATTTGAAGGGGAGAATGTAAACCCTAAAGCACGTATTCGGATTGCGGATTTGGGTGGAGGGAGGTGACGTATATAACAAGACAGCCCTTGTCTTAATTCATAAATAAAGTGGAGATTCTTAGCCAACCATTGCTTAATTAATCCCCACTTTACTGCAACATTCAATACTTATAATTGAAAAATGAAAACAACGCTTGAAAGTCAGAATTGCTATGACTGGTCCTAACTAGTACTAAAATTAAATAAGTTGGTGAAATTAGTGGAAAATGTCATTTTTTTAAAATTAATAATGTAGGCAGTCTTTTTACATTGTTTAAGGAAATATAGCACGTCCTGTAAAAAGTATTTTATATCAAATATGTTTGGTTTAATGTTTAGAACTTAACAATACTAACATTGAATCAACAGACTAGAAGAGAGATTTTTTTTTTTTTACTAAAAATGTAAAAAACTGCGCTTAAATCACTAACTTTTTTCACTAATTTGACTAAATATATTCGTTATATATGAAATAAGAGAGGTCGCCCTTACAATGGATCATATTGATCCAAATTCAGAAAGGAGATGCATTAAAATTGGAGAAATGAAACAAAAGAAAAGACAACTTATTATGAACTTATTAAATTACTCACAAAAACTCGCCGTAAAAGGAAAAGAGACAAATTTTCATTTTAATATGTACATATATTTTCCCTCGTGTGTTTTTTTTTTAACATCAACTATGAATTATTACCGTCATTATCATCATCACGCGCTAACCCTTCGGTAACAGACGCCAGCTTTTGCAAGTTCAACTTCACAACGGTATCGGCGAACAGCCGCGTGTCTTCCTCCGTATTACCTTCCGGAACATCGACAACGTAAGATTCCAAAATGACGGTCCAGATCTTCCCGTTACGATTGAAACCGTGTACAGTCGTCACAGACCGGTAATTCCTCAATCGGTGCTCCCCTCCAATGATACTAAACCCGGTGACCCGTCTTTCGTCGTCTAAAATATCCAGTCTCTCGGTGCTGGTATCAGCAGGTAAGCCGGAGATCACGTTGACCTTACGGGTGCACCCCACCACCATTTGCGAGCCTTGTTCAACGGCACAGCTTCGGATGAAATGTTTGTAAGCTTGGGGTTTGTCGAAACGGCGGACGATGGACCAGACAAGGTCGTGTGGGGCGCTGATACGTTTGGCTAATAAGGAAGAGCATTTTCCGGGACCATCTGAGTAGGTGTGCAACTGAGTTATGGAAGGGATTAAGTCGTGGAACTCGTCGTGGGATATGCCGGGGGGAAGGGTGAGGTGGTGAGTGGTGGTTTGGGAGAAGGAAGAGAAAGGAGCGGGTTTTGAGACTGCCATTGAAAAGGGAAGAGGAAGATAAGGCGTGGGTTTATTAGGGGGTTATAAGGGAATCGATGATGGGGAAAGATGGAGGGAGTTAAAATGAGGGGTGGCAGTGAAAGCGCCAAGCAGGCAGGTGGAGGGGGGGTTTCATGTTGGTTGCTTCATACCATCAACTTTGGGCAACACTAGAGTTCAAAATCATGTGGGTCATTATATTATCAACACCAATACATCTTATTTACGCATTCATTTTTATTTAATATGCAGTTTTATATATGAATTTTAATTAATTTAATTTATGATATATTATAAATTTAGATTTGTATATTATATATAAATAATTATATTTATCTAATAAAATAAATAAATTGATATATTTTTTAATGTATAATTGAATTAAAATAAAATTATTTTATATGTATATTTGAATCAAAATTAAAATTTTATATATATAATTGTGTCAAATCAAAGTTTATGCACTAAACTACCAATAGTGGTTGGGTGCAACAATAAGAAATCTTGTACTCCTAAAGGGATGATGCATGTTCGAATCTTAAATACGACATTGTTTGGAAGATAATCCCAAACTTCGAATATAGATAAAAAAATAGACATAAAAAATACCAAAAAAATTATGTATTAAGTTAAATATTAAATTAAAATTTATATATAATTTAAAATTTTACTACTATTTTTGAAAAATATATACAAAGTTTACATTTACCCCTCAAAAGATTAAAATTTACTACTTTTTTTAATGATGATTTTTTCAAGGTTTGATACCTTCCATTATCCATTTTATTGAGTTTAAGGCTCCCTGCAATCACATTTTCAATGCGATGAAAGAACTTTCATTAACATGGCAGTGTATTTGGCAGCACGCGAATGAAATATTTTAATATCACTCAACTTTAAAAGGACAGAGTTTAAAGCTTGGGAGAGTGCAGTAGCATTACGGGCTAGTAAGTTTAATTTATTTTTTTATTCAAATATGTTTAAATTAATTTAATTCTTGTAAAATGAGAATTTTGGTAGAATTAACGAAAATAATTCAAAGATAAAAGAAAGCTCGAGAGAACATAATAGTCATAGAAAAGTAAAACATTCAATATATTCTTTTAACTCAAACAATAGGGTACAATAAATTATTAAAAATAAGGAGAAGTCTTCTGTTTATAGTTGAGCTCCCCTAAATCTAACTATGTAATTAACTTTACATCAACGGACGAGATTGAAACAAAATTACAGAATCAAATATTATTAGATTACAGATTTTTTTTTAATATTATTTTCCTAAGGTAGCCTTAATTTACTGCTTCATTAGACCATCAAAATTTCAAGTAGACAAGTTTGTCACTTTTTATTCGAATCGGACCAATTCAAGTAAGTCAGATGATGCTCGTTTAATAGAATGACCTCTATAAAATACGATGAAACTGCAGCCTGTAAAAGTAAAAAGCTAAAAGATAAAGATAATTATTCTTTTCCTAAACTATATAAAAAATGAGTTGCATTTAAATAAAAATATAAATTTAATTATTTTAATATTGAATTTTATTGTTACAGGTTAAAAATTTTATTTAAAAGATATTGAGTAAGTTTGATGGTAATAGTTACTTTCCATTGACATCAAAGCATCCAATCAGGCTTTCCCCCCATGACTAGTTGTTTCCCCTTTTCAACATTGCCCAATGCCCATTCCCATTCCCATTCCCATTTCTAGTGACTGTCGTTTGAGCAGTTAAAAGGAGCATGTGAGATGAGATTTTGATGCATGCCGGTGAGACATTGATGTTGATTTTTTTCCATTACTCACTTAAATTATTTGTTTTTTGGTGAAGGAATTTAGGTCAAAAAAAGAAAATCAGAAAAACCCTTTTGTTGCTTGGAATTAACTATTGTGCCAATTGTTCAGTAATTTGTTTTTATTTTTATATTTTTTTAAGAAAGAAATTTGTTTTTTTAGGTTAAACTGAGTTGATATTTTAATTAATAATAATAATAATAATAAAAGATACTTCCATTAATAAAAATAGTTAGTGTAGATTACACATGGTACAGACTGCAATTAAAACATTACAAACTCCATCGTCTTAAGAGGAGAAAGATGAAATGAAATTACTTATAAAGAAATTAAGTAGAGAAGCATCACTTGAATCAATCATCAATAATTGTTTCTAATTCTGTCATTATCAAATAATTCTAATAATAAACTTCAGTCAGTCAATTTTAGTATTTTTCATCAAAATTATAATATAATTAACTTTTGAACTGGATCAAAATATTTTTTTTATAGAAACGAAAAACCCAACATTTGATCCATTGGCTAAATGTGTTCACCTCATCCTCAAGGTTGCAGGATTAGTTTGTAAGCTTTGCCTGTGTGATAGTTTAGGTTGGAACTAGCTGTCCAGTTCCCATCTTCCTTTCTCCTCTACCTTATTTCTTTTCATCCCTTTCTTTTTGTTCCTTTTACTTCCCTCTATTCGTCATCCAGGTCTGCTCCGTCAACCAGTTGCCAACAGCCCTTCGTCGCTCTCTTCTCGTTTTCTGAATCTAGTCATTTTTTCAGCTCAAAGGAGTTTTCTTCGGAATAATAAATCCCCTCGAGCCGGTGTGGTCTGACTTCCAATCAAACATTCATTTCACTTAATATGCAACTTTTTGGTTTTTATTTCCGAAAGTACCGGAGCTTTTGTGCTCCTTTCCTTTAAAATTTACTTATCGATGAATTTTTCTTTGTTGAAAAAGAAAAACTGCTCTTTCTTTCCTTCTAAAAACTGAATTTTCATTTGAGATGCTTGAACTTTGCTTTTGATCCTGTTTGCATTCAACATGATTATATATGGGCGTTTGATGAAACAAAAATGTTTTTCTTCCGTACATACAATCAAATGGAAGTTACAGCAATCTTGAAGAATGGAGATCCTGTCGTCGGCTGTCATCATATTGCCAAAACTTCATTCGAATATCATGATTAATCCACACATAAAATGGCTTCAATAAAAACAACAGTAAACTTTTAATCGGAATCAGAGTGCAACAGCAATTGATTTAGCCCAAAGCAGACCTCGCCACTTCGAATGCCAAGAAACATGCGGCGTTCGCGGGAATGCTTCGTGCCATGGCAGGGCCGAACCCTTTGAATAGGCCTTTCACCCCTTCTGAGGCTAATATCCTATTAAATGCATTCATGGAGCCAGTGTACTTGGGGTTTCTATAGTCATCCACCTGGACCACACTCTTGATGACATCAACTGGGTAAACAAAGATCCAAAATGAAGCTCCGGCCAAGCCTCCTGCCACGATCAAAGACCCTCTTCCTAATTTACTAGTGTCTGGTCCTTCAGCCATGTACTGCTTCAGTGCTTCATACACACCAAACATAGCAGCATTTCCTGGAACCTCGCGAGCCAAGGTGGGAACCAATCCCTTGAAGAGCCCCCTTACGCCACCCTCTGATCTGAGAACATGCCTAGCTACATCCATTGGCCCTCCATACTTCACTGCCACACTAGCTGAGCCAGAATGTGCCAATGCACTCTGGGCCTGTAATCTGCTTTCACCATAAGATCCAATAAGTAAATATTATGTCCAAAGAATTTAGGAGTTGATAGTTATCCCATTCAAATGACAAAGTGAGAAAAATATTTTAAAAAACTCATCAGCACTTGATACATCCACGTTGTGCACACTGGTTGAGCGACAAAATTGGTACTAGAACTATAATTTGATAGGAAAAGGAATATGAAAAGCCATGATGCCAACCTGCATTTGATCAACTCAGTGGGGCAAGCTAAGAATGAAACAGCAACTCCAGCCCCAGCCCCTGCTACTATCTGTTGGTTAACTGTGAGGGAGGCACCAGACTCTGATCTCAACAATGCCTCCATTTGCCCTCTCACCATAAAGAGGACGGCATTAAGGCCTGCAACAGTAGCCAGTGGAGCCCCCATACCCTTATACAGTCCCCTTGGACCTTCAGCGGCTACTGTCTGCCTGACAGCGTCCATAGCACCAGCATATTTCAGTGGCTGCCCAGGGAGTGGAGCAGACTGGCTTTGAAGCTTAACCTTGATGGTATCAAAAGGGTGCCCAACTATCAACTGTGATGCTCCTCCAACAGTTCCAGAAATTAGGTCCTTAGCTACGTCTCCCATCTGCAGAAGTTAAGTGTGTAGTAAAACAATTAATTTACTGAAGCAGCATTGGATCCATTAAATGGAAAGCTATTCCTCCCTGAGAATGAATACATATCTCTGATATCAATCTTATATCTGTACAGGCGAAAATGCATTAATGCATGGTCTTTATTCGCAACCCTTTTCACTATAACTGCAGCCATTGCTTATAATACAACAACATATATGCTTTGGTTCTCATTGGCAGATATAATAAAGCCAAAGCACAAACCGGTATGCATGCTTATGGTAATGAAATCAGGTTACTCTACCACAAGGGTCCAAAGGAGGTAGATCGAAACATTAGTAGTACATGAACTTTTTTAAGTGAAATGGAGATAAGGACAAATGAACAATTAGCAGCTACTCAACAGCTTACGCTTGGAAATTAACCCATAACTGATATTTAGTGGGCATTCTCTTTCTTAAAAATGCAATTAGCCTTGAAACTTTTATGCATAAATCACTTTGGCTTCAGAAAGTGAGCAAAGAACTGATTTGAGCTAAAGATTTGACAATAGTTGATAGTATAGGAAACATTAAACAAGGTGTAAATTTATAAAATAGCCACAACCAGTTGGTTTAAATTTATAAATGGTGTAAGCTTCTAATATTGTGGTTCAATAATTCGATTGCAAGAACAGTTCAACATAGAAGACAGTATTGAACAAAGATATTAACATTATAAAATAATAAGAAAAGGTAAAGAACCTCAAGCATAGGGTTAAGAAACTGAAGAACTAAAAACCACAAACAAAGCATTGAAATCTAAAGCTCTAAACTGCAAAATGATAATTTAAGAAGGAAAAGAAAACATAACACAATATCACATTTAGGCAGCAATAAGAAAAGGAAAGGAGAGTTAGGCAAGATATCAGTTACATCGGAAAGAAAATAGAATCAAATATAGGTCCTCAGAGCACATCCTTTTGAAACAAAGTACACTAAACAATCACAGGGTTCTAGGACAAGCCCAAAGTTCAATCTTTTACGCCATTTTAGACCTGGGTTTTATATAAAAACATAAGATCACGCACTTCAATTGAAGTAACCAACCCCAAAATATTGGAACTCGAAAACGAACATGACGAATGGATGATGGTTTACAGACACAATTGAGTTGAACAAGTGTAGGGAAAATAAATTGAATACTAAAACAGGGTCCCATGAGAAATTCAAATGACTGATACATTTACATTCGACATGAAAAAGGAATCTTACCTTGAAAACACAACACAATGGAAAAGAACCAAATTCTGGAGAGAGTTCAAGTCCCAAACCAAGTGATCAAATCTGATGAAAAAATAATAAGAAACTCATTAATCAGATCCAAGAACATTTCTGTAAGGTTGACAAATGATCCAAAAAACAGAAACAGAGGAAAATACCATCATAAAGTGACAGAGCAGTCCCTAAAAAGTTGGTCTTCTTTTTGGGTTTAATTTGAATGGAGTTTGGGGAGGTGAGAGATTGATGAGAGAATCTAGGAATAAAAGGAAAACGTGAAACGGATCATTGGGTAGTATTAAATCGAGATCCAGAAGAGAGTGGTTGGGGTTGGGGACTTACAGAGAAGGGTGAAGCCAATCTGGTTAGCTCCTAAAACACACTGAACTGAGACTACAAAATGATATTGCTGGTTTTGGCCTTGGATGACCAACTGCCTATATGTGTATAGGTTTTTTGTTTTGGAAAGCGACTCAATAACCGGTTACTTGTAGTGATTGGCTGCTTCTTTCTTTGTTGTGTTTGACTTTAATATACCTTGCCATTACATTCATATTTCATATTTACTTACTTTTTTATAATTTGTGAATCCACTACTCAAATTACTTAGAATAATTTTATATTTTGAAACCGAAAATTCAATATTTATTTTAATATATAAATTTTAATTTAATTGTAGACATTAAATACAATTGTTTGTGCATGTAATATCTCAACCTAAAATGATATTAATCCGATAATGCTATCAATGATTTGTGAAAACTGAATCAAACCAAATGTTACTCTTATCATTTTTTTTACTTTCAAAATTTATTTCTAATTCATTTTTTAAAATGTAACACCTTATCTAACTCTAATAATTTCTAGACTTTCTTGCAATAATTTGAGATATTCAAATAATATACTCTTAATTGTTTTTATATTCAAAAATATAATTACACCCAATCTAACTTTAATAATTTTGTATTTTTTTTTTGCAATTATTTTAAAATATTCAGATCATAATAGTCGGTATCGTTTGATACCGATACATGCCATCCAGTTTTAAATCAGTATCAAATTGTCTAAATTTCATTTTGGTCTAATTTTAGACTATTTCGACAAATATTGATTTGTACCAATATGTATTGGTTAGCACTCGTGGATACAAAATTTTAATATTTTAAATTAACTTCTACTCTCTCTTTTTTTATCTAAATTTAAAATATAATTATTAAATTAAATTATTCAATTTATTTAACAATTTTGAAATTTATATCGGCATATAAATGTATTTATTTGGATATATTTACATGTATATATAATATTTAAAAAAAATAAAAGTTATATTATAAATATCTATGCGTAAAAACGTATATATATTTCATTAAGAAACAAAGAAATTATTGTAAATATATATGTAAAAAATATTTAAAAAATAACATGTTAATTTACAATTTAACCGGATATCTGGTCCGAACGCAATTGTCAAATCAATTTTTAGCTCTTTAGCTAAGAGATAAGCATCTCATTTTGAGCTAGGCTTGGGCTAGGTATTTTTGACACTTTGGGTGGATGGAAAACATAAGTAAAGATTGCTAAATTCATAATTTAATTGAGTGTAACTATTTATTAATATAAGTGGTGAGAAAGTCTTCTTCTGTGTATGTTTTTCATATTATATAGAAAGTTTGGAAACTATCATAAAACTGTCCTGAGAGCTCTATTTACAAACACCCATAACTGTATACCTAAGATTCTGAAGAGCCACCAAAAAGCGACAGTGTAGTGTTCACCTCTTGGCACTTGGGTAACTTCATGTCTGAAGCAAGTTTGAATGTGGTGCCGCTGCCACTGCCGCTACCGCCTGCCTTAGGATAAGGCAATGCAAGGGAAAGAGCAAGTGAAGGATTAGTGTCGGAGATCTCGTCTCGTGGATCCCCACTGCTCATCACCATCAAAGATGGGGGCATATTTCTGTGAGCTGAAAGGCTCCTTTCAACCCCAAGGGCAAGCTCAAGATTTGAAACACTTGACTTTACCTGTTTCCCACTGTCATTTGAAAGAACTTGCTGCTGCAACAAGTGCTTCCAGCTATACTTATTACCTACTGAATCCGATTCTGGAGGAACTATCGACATATCATACACTTCATTGCCGTAGATGGTAGGGCCTCTGCCATTTACAGGAAGGGAACATCTATCATTTATTATATCTTTTATCCTATTCCTATCTACAGCCATTCCACCAAAACAACTCTTTAATCTCTTGCCGTCATTAGCATCATCAGCCTCCACATGATCTGCAAAATATTCTTGTTTTTCTTGAAGAGAACAGTTGAGATCAAATTCAGGTCTTTTTCTTGACTCTCTTTCTTCTCTCTGCATGAAACACTATATCAGTCATTAAAACAAATATTAATTGGTATGGTAGGAACCAAAACAGCAAAAGTAAGATGCCCCATTTCATCAATGACAGATCATTATAACACTCTCTGACCATTTCCCCCTTTTAATTGGACACTATCAGCAAAACAACTAGAGAGTAAAAAATTTTACCTGAGATGAGTCGATTATGCCCACTTGCTGACTACTTATTTGTACATCCGGGGCATTCATCTTCTGTTCCGAAGAAGATTCTTTGGTTTCACAAACTTCAGCATTTTTTCCAGAAGCCACTGTCATTGAGTTCGGAAAAGCGTTGGAGTTCAATGCAGATAAACTTTCACTTGACTTTCCAGGTGGGAACAATTTCTCGGAAGCAGACATGGCTGAAATTTGTTCTGAGCACTGAACCCTCTTTCCTCTAAAGACACCCCATAAAAACAGCATGTTATTCCAACCTGCAATGTTCAAACTTTGTAAGACTTAGTCCAACAATGAAAAAGCAAATTTCATTTTGTTTATATGATGCATGCGAAATGTAACTATCAAACTCTTACGCTGAGATTTTTCTGGAAGTAGGTTCGAGGGGAATATTAAAAGCTCAAACCCGCCAAAGTTCCCTTTGAGGCTAAAATCATACTTAATCATCCTATCCAACAAGTTCTTATAGCTTCTTTCATAACTGCACAAGAAGCATGTAAAATAACCTGAGTTATCTGAAAGAAAATTAGCTCTTCTACACAGAAACATTTCCACAAACCTGTCAAGTTCTTTTGCAAAAAAGTAGAGCGCAATATTATCTTCAGTGGCATGGCTTTTCATGAACTGAGTGGGCCACATGCTCAATCGAAGTGCTTCCTCCAACGACAGTTTTAGAGGCAGTTTCTGCACTACTTCAAGAACTTTATGTGAGGCATAAGTTGACAAGTGTGCTTGCAGTCCATCACAAGTAAATGGAAGTCCACCACTCCTTTGAATTTCAAACTTGCCTCTGCAGAACATGTCAGAAGGTATGTATAAGACACCGAATAGATGAGCAGTTAAGAAGGTGGGAGTCATTGACAAATTTCAAAATGAACAACAAGAAAGGCAATAAAAGCCATACTGCCATATAGAATCAAGCTGTGGAACAACAGAAATCCAAGAAGGCACATGTACTCCAGAAGCAAAAATAGTTGAATCTCTCGGGCAAGGCCGTTCAGACTGCACAGCAGCACTCAAATGCTTTTTACTGATAGCAGGTACCACTGTAGAGTACTCAACACAGTGCCTCACATTAAGAACTCTCTTTTTCTCTTCAGTCAGAAAACTTTTTTGTGCAGAAGTACTAGATGTTTTTAAGGAATTATCTGATGTTTCATGACCTTTCACATCCACTAAATCATGACACAAGGAACTGGAAGGGCATGCCAAACCATTTTTGACAGAAGCAATTCTTTTATCAGCCCACGCAAGTGCATTGCTGTTGGATAATTTCAATTTTTTTTGTGTCTTAATTGGAGACTGTCCTTTTGGATGCCTTGATCTCTTCAAATCCTCAACGCGAGAAGAGTTGGGAAGTAATTTAGTGTCATGATTACTATTATTCACAGTATAGCTCATATTCTTCAATGACATAGATTTAGACACCGTTTTAATCCTCCTCTCACTCTCACTAGCAGCAGTTCCTTTAGCCAAGCCTTCATTGCCACAACTGCCTTCCTTCAGCAGTTGGACATCTTCTTTTAAGCTCCTATTAGAGAATGATTTGGACTTGGAAAGTAATCCTGCATCACCAGAACAAAAAATAATTCAGTTAGTAAATGTGCTAGGTTGACATTATAATTAATAAAGCACAGCTTCAACCATTAAGGTGTATGTGAAATATACCCTTTGACACCTGATATTGTGATGGCAATTTAAGTGATTTACTCCTTAATTCAGTAGGCGAGCACACAATTCTCGGAGTAGTGCTAGACGAGTGGCCTCCAGATTGATGATTCGAAACTTTGCTGCTGCAACTCGATGTCGTAGGTGATTTCAAATCTGTTCCAAAAGCCTTATTCCTAACTGCTTGTAAACTGCCAGAAGGTCTCTTTGAAGTAAACGAAGGAGTTGAACTAACTTTATGTGCTTCACTTTCCTCGACCTCCAAAGGTTTGGTTTCTGATTCTGAAGCATGTGTTTTTTTTAAAATCTTAACTCCTCCCTCCATTTTGTCTTGTTTTCGCGCCTCAGTTTCTTTACTGAGCGCACATTCCTCACACATCCAATCACCTTTGGGAACACTGTCCATCTTCACACGCATACAATAACTGGTTCATGTAATGGAATGTCAACATTTAAGTGTCCCGTGATAAAAGGAAGAAACTATAAATACACTAACACCATACATTTCAACTAATAAAAAATATGAAGAAAAGGCAAGCATGCATGCATGAGAGAGGCAGAAACGCAAGACCTACATGTGTTCTGCTCCATCACTGCAGTTGCTACAAACAGCAAGCAACTCCTCTCGACCTATGTCACCACATATATCACAAACTTTGACCTGATAATCAGATACAACAATTAATAACAGAAGGCCAACTCTTTTGAACAGCAAAAATAAAGCAAGAAAGAAAATGGAGTTCATCATTTGCACGGGTCTTGTGCCTGTAAAGATAATTGGAAGCCAAGAAAAGAGAACCAACATTTAGAAGGTACCACCATTATAATTAATGGACAGTAAGAAACTTATGAAAATTTTCCTCGGGCAACTATTCTTAAAATGAGATATATGTATCCAAGTGGCAACATTAAAATATATTCTATCTCATGCTTTGTCAAGCCAAAAAATACCTGTTGTCAATATACAAAGCTTTTTCTTCATCTTTTCAGACCATGTAGAAGATTTAATAGTAGATTTAGTCATGCAAAGGTCTATTGTAAGGATGCCTAACATAAGACTTTAACTGGAATAGCATTTTACGTACTTCATACTCAATGCTGTCTGGTGCATCACTACAAGCAGCAGCAGGCTGTGATCCAATATTAGTTTCCTCCATATTAATTTCCTTAGCCACTGTAGTGGACTTTAGTTCAGCTGTTTGCTCTCTTTCATTTGTTCTATTATCAACTTCCATAGATTCAGCATAGTTATGTCCATCACCGATCTGACTGCCAACCTGTACAGCACCTGTTCTGGCAAAAGATGATTGGACTTGTTCCTCAGAACACTCGGAATGTTCTCTCTGGAAATGAAGATTTAATTTTCAGTTTCTAGTTCCAAGCAGATGATAAAAATATACAGAAACATTAATAAATTTCACCACATAAAAAGTAGGAATTTCAAGAATACCTTTGCTGAGCTGGCACCAGCACATGAATCTCGTAAAGATGAAATTTCTGAAAGATCTGACTTGTTTGAACAATACAAAATCTCCTGGGAAGATTCAATGGACGATCTGTTTGATCTCCTTGGATGATTATCATCTACATCACCACAAGGACTACCAACTAGAAAACAAGCAGGTTGAACGTTAACTTCCTTTTCAGTCCCAGGGAACCTATCAACTGAAGCTGAGTTGTAAGATGCATTTTTCTTGTCTGCATCACTAGTATGGTCAGCAGCCCTTGTTTTTGCATAGTTTGATACACACACAAATGAAATATTATCTCCAAGGCATTCTGACTCTTGTTTCTCAAACTTATTGGGGACAAATTTATTATGAAAGATTGGTGCTTTCAGTGGCCCAATATTATTTGCACAAGCCGAAGGCAGGTTTGTTTTTGTAATCATCTTGATGCTCTCATAGGTGTTACAATCCCTCAACGTTTCTTCACTCTCTACAACATCAGAGAAGGATTCGCGACTCAAGCATACACTGAGAGGATGACTTGACTCACTGCTTGTATGCTGTCTATCATTGCATGCTCTATTCATCCGAGGAGATGACAAATCAGCATCGTTAAAAGAGTAATGGTCACTATCCTTTTTTTGACAGGCTTTGCCTAGAAACTCATTTGTCTTTGTTGCTGTCAATGCCATTTGTTTGGACACACACGGTGAAAATGAAGAAACACACACATTGCATGTTCCAGGTTCTTCTTTTAAACCTAGTTCCCTGCTTGACAATTGGGTGCCGCCAAAACCATTTTCAGCATTAAATGATCCCTGATAGGCAATAGTGAATCACAACCAAGACAGAAAAAAAATGTAATAAGAAAATAGAACGGGGAAAAACCTGACATTTATGAAGCACAACAGAAAGAGCATTATATTAACAAGAATCACACAAACCAAAGTAATATCAAAGTCGCACAGGAATTACAATATAGGCAAAACTAATGAGGTTTTTTACTTTGTCAACGTGTTCTTTTCTATGGTATATATAAAAAATGATATCTCATCATGGGTTAACAAATTTAGTACAAATGGAAACCACATATCATGTGTTTCTGCATTGTCAGTATTTTAATTATTAATGCAAGGGGAAAATAAATGTCATGATAAAATCGATTGCAAACTCTATTTAGAATATAGAATATAGATAGTTCATTGCTTTTCAATAGTGTCCATGCATCGGAATAAAGATCCGAAAGAAGAAACTTCAAATCCATATAACTCTCCCTTCTTAGCAAAGGGAAAATAAATACCATGATAAAACCTATGGCAACACCTTTCAGAAAATGGAAGAGATTCTTCATTAATTTTCAAAGAGCCCATGCATCACAGATGAAGCTCAAGAAAGATGACATCAAATCTACTAAATTCATAGATGTTATCAAAGTATCACTATTGCTATGTTCCTTCTTAGGACACAATCCTAATGACAGAGACCGCAAAACATTGTAATGTCTCCATGTTATTTGTTTGATTCTATTTCTTCTACTCTACCAAATAAACATTCAACTTAAAACAAGACAACTAAAAACTGCAGGCAGAGCCAAACTTTATCAGAAAAACTTTGAAAGGAGCATTAAAGATAAGCAATGCATTTAATCTGCATGGAGAATTTTGTTCACTGAATCATAGTAGTGAGAAAACTAAAAGAAATCAATAAACATGCTGCACAATTAAGAAGTTTCTTACCATATTCAACGCAGCAGAGCAGTCGGCTTCATCAGGAAGCCCTTCTGAAAACAAACTTCCTATATCACCACTGATGAGACCTGTACAGATATCAAACAATAAAATAACACGAAGATCTATTCACTAAGTAAAATTACAATGCTAAAACTACAAAGTTAACACATTACACGAAGACACAGCAAATACAATATATTTTGACAAGCATTGAATTGATTAATGAGAATACACAAGGTAAGAACAGAAGAGAAACAAAAAACAAAGGGCAACAATTATCTCTTGATCACTTCAATTTAGTGTATTAAAATAGCCAATCTTTTAGGTTTCAAAAAAACCAATGCAACACGAGCTAAACCACCAAACACTTCTAATATATATCTTTACATCATAAACTGAATATTTCATATTTGAAGAAGAAAAATGGTTACTTGATCTTTGCCACCAATTTTGACACTCCACTAGAGACAACAATAAATAAAAGTGAACCTCCCCCCCCCCCCAAAAAAAAAAATCAGCAATACGAAATTGTCAACAATCATTTATAACAAATCAAAGAAAAGCAATACATCGGCGGAAAAAATCCCAAACCCAATAATCCCAACCTAAAAAGCCTTAAAATTATCAATAATTAGCCTTGATCACTAATTCTACTATCCAAGAACGATGAATCAACAAACGAAAGAACAAGTAAAAAGGAATTCCATGCCTTAGGCTTTAAAATCTCAGTTTCACTTCCACCATAGAGTTCCTTCACATTCTTAAACTTGGATTTTCTCGTATCCCAAACAAAAAATCAAGAAAAACCAAAATAAAAAGCACAAGACTCAGCCAGATGAAACAACCTTAAGTCATCAAATAAAAAGAACACAAGTACATGAAAATTTTGAGATAAATGAAAGTAATTTTATAACAGCAAATATAATCAAATCGAAAAAAATTAACTCCAAAAAGACCTCTTTTTCTCTCCTTTGCCTTCCTTTTATAGAGATCCTCCCCTTTTTGCAACGTTTTCTCTGCTCTCTTCTTCAGTCTCTATGAAGGAGAAAAAAAAATAGTACATAATACAATTTCATTTTTCTTTATTAGCTTGCCTTTTAAATAAGGAGAAGGTTAGATTTTTTTTTTTAGTAAATTTTTTTTTATTTGGTGCTAATGTCGGTGTATTACTAGGCCCTACTTGCTCTTAGGTTTTTAACGCCGTCGATTTCATCTAATCAGAATTTTCTAGAATTAACGCTTTCAGGTTATGCCACGTGTCAACCATTTCTACGAATTTAGCCACGTAGAGAGCAAAGAGTGGTGAATGGACATAACAGTGCCCGCATTTGATCGCAGCTGAGTTAACGGGAAAGTCCGGGACGTCACGCGTGGGGCCGATGGGACGCTAACTTGCACCGTGTGCGTTGGTTTACTATAAGGGAAGGGGGGCAGATATTATTTTACAAGGAAGCAACGAAAAAGTGACACGTGCCTCTAGTTATGCTCCGTAAATGATACACCAAACGCCCAACTTGACTGCCCTTTTCCTGGAAGTCCCCAACTGGACCTCTTTTATTTCTAAGATGTCATTACATTTACTTCTAATATTAGAACTTTTATACCTTACATGGTTTTTTCATCCTTTAAATCATTCATTAGCTATATTATCGTCAGATCAAAACTGTAGTTATATTGAAAAAATATAAATAATCTTATTTATTATTAATAGTGTATAAATTATTATTAAGAGTTTGATTGAGTTTATCTCCTTATTAATCGAGTCCTAATTTTATATAAAATTATCAAGTGTCTATTCTTTTTATACAGTAACAAATAATATTTTAACTATATTGTTATGAATTTAAATATATATACACTTAACACTAAGAACCTCTTTGGATGGGTGTTTATCTTTAGTGTTATGCATTTATTTTTTTGTCTCATATTACAGTATGTAATCTCATCGCCACCGTTATTTTTACACTAATCATAGATAAACACATTACCCATCTAAATTTGAATATTTAACTATTTTAATAAAAACCACGTCTCATTTTTCATAAGTTATTAACACATTAAAACATAATACTTTTCCTGTATTGTTTTGCTTTAAAAAATAACTTTTATGATTTCATTATGGGTATATAAAAAATATTAAAGAGAATTGTTCTGCGTGAGAGTAACGGTGGGACACTGGGATTATTAACATTACATATGAGATTATGTCACCCGGGGAAGCCAAGAAACTTTACTAAGTCAAACTAAAATATTTTAAATTATATTTACTAAACAAAAATAGGACCTAAAATTGCAATATATCTTTTTATCTAAGGACCTAAGTTTTATCTACCTCTTCGGATTTGGTTTATACGTCGGGTATTGAGACTAAGAAATATTAATTATTATTTAAATAAAATCATATAAATTAATATTTCTCAATTAAATTATTATCTCATTAACCCGTTAAAGGAATTTCATATATTTATTATTATTGAAGTTTATGTATATTTTCTTATTAGAATTGTGGGTTAAAATTGATGCTTAAATTTAAAAAATTAAGAAAAATACAATTATTGAGATTAAGAAATTTATGGAACACCTTAAGATGAAGTTAATTCATGATTCATGCAACTTCAATACGTGGCTGTTCCGTAACACTTGTTTGCCACGCTGCTAAATAAATTTAGTATATTTTTATATTATTTTACTACTTCATAACTTTATGTTATAATGCATTATCCATATCATGCTGTGATAAGTTTTCCATTTTATATTGGTTTTTTTAATTACAGACACAAAAATAATAGGATTGATGTGTGGGAATTTTGAGGTGAAGATTTTGATGAATCTTTACACGACGATGCAATTTTCAAGAAGATAAAGAGGTCTCTAATGGCCACTTATAAATATTAATATACATATGAATCCCACTATGGGGGTCAAACAAGAAAATTTTAGTTTCAAGAGTTAATTATGTCATTTGGCATAGTGTTAATTATTAAAAAAAAACACAGATAAATTCAAACATTTAATAAAATAATTCCTTAAATGTAAGAAAAATAACTTTTTTCCAAAATCGTGTGATCTAAATTCCTGTTAAACATAAAATACAAGTGATAAGATAGGACGAAAGCCAAGGGCCAAGGGCCAAAGGTCTGAATACAAGCTGCACAACTGGAATCCGTATAGAAGTTTACTTCCTCTATTTGATGTTGATTAGAATAAGGTATTTTAATCTTACTGCATTACTTCTATTTGAATTTGATTAGAATAATGTTTTAAATCTATAAATAGATGTAATCATCTCTTTTCTTATATCATTCAAATTCAACATAGTGAATTTTTTTCTCAACAGAGTTTCCACGTAAAATTTTGTGTATTTTATTTTCTCTATTTTATTTGCAATACACTACCATTATTGTCGTCCTATTTTCACAAACTTATCCTATAATTCCGTATATATTTTCTTTTGTTACATTAGTAATATATTATTTATTAATAATTTACCTTGATTAATTCAGTAAATTAGTACCCAAATCATTCCTTTAAAAACAAAATTGTTTCCTTTTTAATTGTAAATTAAAGCTAATTTTGTAATAAAAATACAACTAAATTAAATATATATTATAATTTTGATATTACTATTTAGAAAAACAGTTAATACATACAATTTTTTTGACAAAAATTGTATGTAATTTAGTAATAAAATACAATGACATAATTGTGACAGACTAGCCCATAATTTTCTCAAATGACATGATTTGTCAACAATAGTAATTTAGGTCAAACATTTGTGTTAATGTGGAAATTGAATTATGCTAATTTTAAATTGACAGTATTGACTACTCTTTTTTCATTTTGTTTTGCATCTTATATGTTCCCCGTGCTTCTTATTGCAACCTTAATTTTACAAATACCTTCAACGATTGCTCAGATGTGATTGACCTCGAGGGGAGGCAGTAAGGCAAGATCAGGCACTGAGTCAGTGACCTCATCAGTGGTTTCATTTTGTGGGTTTTCTCAACGTTGTTGACCCATGTGGGCTTGTGCTTCGGTGCATGCAGTACCAACTTTATGAAAACGTTTTGTGAGATATACTTCAATGGGCCATCGAGTTTAATTTTAGGGAGATAAAAATTAAATTGTAATTTTATTATTTTAATACTTTATATCTTTATAATTTTTAAAAGATTAAATTAAATTATTATTATTTTTAGGAAAATTAAAATATATTTTTATTTTTATTAATTTAAATTTTAAAAATTTCTAAAGTTAGAAAGAGTCATTAAATTATGAATGGCGGCTAATTATTAAAAGAAAAACACAGGAAGTCTTATTTTAATTTAAATAGAATTTGATAACTCCACTAGCTGCTATATTATTTTCATAACCAAAAATATGTAATGAGACACCACTAAGTTAGATTATACTAATAGAAACTAATATTTTAATCGCATATGATGTAAGCGAAATTAGGCAATTAAAAATTATAGAATATTTTCTTCTTTCCTACTTTCCATTAACTTAAATTCGCCAAAATTATATCTATAAATGATATCCATCATAATAAATTTACATCTTAATATTTATATTTTTATTAATTTAATTATTATTATCTAAATTAAGCCTTTAGTTATTAAAAAAAGAAAGAGAAGAATTGTTTTTTTTATAATGAGGATACTGATTAAAATATTAATTTTTTAAATCTTATATAGTAATTTGTGTGTACTTCATATTAAATTTTTTTATGAATTTTTTAGTTTTAAATATTGTATAATTATTAATTTATTTATGTGACATATTAAACAATTTATGTCACGTTAACATGAAACACTCATGAACAGCAACGTAGGTTGTCACACCAATATTATTAAAATATCAATGCTTTAATAAATATTTTCGTTTAAAAAAAGTGATTCGACTACTTTTTAAAAGATTAATAATTAAATTTTGACATGAGATACGTAAGTTAGGACAAATGTAGCATGACATCGACGATGATGTCTCGGATATGATAAAATAATTTATTTATAATATAATTAGTTTATTTTGAGCAATTTATGAATGGTTTGTGTATATTAATTAAAATATATTACATTGAATTATCAAAAAATAGTACAAAATTTGAAACATTTTATAAATAGTATCATTAAAGAAATAAAAATAATAAAAATATTTAATTTTTATAATGATGGTAGTTTAAATTATAATTCATATAAATTAAGATAAAAAAATTTAATATTTAAAATAAATTTGAATGGTTTGAGATTACTTCTAATTATGATTTACTCTTATAGAAAGAGTGAAAATATAATTCAAAGATATTATGCAAACATAATTGGTAATTAAATTAATAAATTAATCTGTGTAATTTCAATAATATATTTAATATAGTTTTCATCTATCTACTAAAGAAAGAAATATTATATATGAAATTTAATTTTTAATAATTAAAAAAATGAATGTACCAATGAATGAGAAAATTTTAAAGTTTTGGCACTTGAACTACGTATTTATATTTTCCTATACTGAATATTAAAAATAGTATATAATAACTTAATATTAAGAATAAATTAAAATTTTTTTGTAATCTATGACTAAACCAATTATAATAAAGATTTCTGACATATATGATTTTCACTATATATATATGAATGAATATTCAATGTTTGTATATTTTCATAAGGAAAATTAAATTGAAATAATATTCATTTTAAATTTTAGTCAATAAAGACACGTGGGACATATAATTAGTATGTCAAATGACAGATTCTTAGATATGTTGCACATGGATTATTTTCTTTTAATTAAAAATGTACATGTAATGATTATTAATTTATTATAAAAACTAATATGTCATGTTGTCTATTTTTATTTACTTTGATTTAATTATTACTTTAGCGAATGAATAAAATATGATTGGTTCTAATTAATAAAATTGGACGCCCCCCCCAAAAACATAGATAACAGTTGACCTAAAGTTGATTCCATTAATAACAAAGAAAGAGCCTAATCATATTAATAGAATGGAATTTCAGCCAAACTTTTTTTTAAAAATAATTTTTTTCACAATTATGTTTTTATTTTTATTAATTAAAATTAATTACATCGATGAATTATTAATGGTTAGTATTTGGTGCACTCGTAATGTATTTTTTTTTTAAGTTCACAAATAAAATTATGTCACGTGTCTTATTTCTTTTATACATTAAATTTTTTCTTTTGAGTTCTAAAAATTCAACTAATAGTGCACCGAAATGTTTTTTGTATTATTAAATTAAAACAATTCTTTTTTTTTAAATCGCATGTAAAATTTTATAATAAATTAATAATTGCCACGTATACAACTTTGTTTTTAATTAAAATATACATCATATTAGATATTAATCATCGTTTTATTATATCCTAGTCATCATCATCAATGCCACATTAGTATTTTGGATGATTTTTATTAATACCATTATCAATTTCCCCAACTTGGTTTCATTTAAAAATATATATAAAGACTCGATTTGTATTTTTTAATAGAAAAACTTATTTGCTTAATTATTGATATTAGAGGGATTAGTCAGGTAATTTTCATATAATAGGGTGGTAAAGTAAGGTAATGTTTGGTAATTTCCTATGTTTTTTTTTTTGTGATTACTAGTATTAATTAGTTTTGCTTAATGTTAAGTAAAACCCAATAAAATATGTAACTTTACAGCTCATGTTCACATAAAAAGCTTTTTTACTTAATATAGGTTAAATGAGTTATTACATTAACAACTATGAGGAAGTGTAATGGGTTAGAATTTTAATCTGATAATTTGTTTTAGGTGGGTTTTTTTAAAAAGTGAGAATTCATAACGAAAATCTTCTAAGGCTGGAGCATATTTAATAGGGGTTGGCAAGGGTCTCGATCCCTTTAAAATGGAAAATTTTTTATTTACGTCTTTTAAAATTTTAAATTAGTAAAGATAAAATTATACATTGCACCTTAAAATGATAAAAAATTGATTTAATCCTTTAAAAATTATAAAAATATAGATTATTCAAATGGTGACATTGTATTTTTACTGTTGTAAAAGTTACAATTTAATTTCGGGCCCCTGTAAAAAAAATTTCTACTTTCGCCCCTAGTTGTGATTACATTCTCATGCTATATTTTTTTTTTTTTGTAATTGTCCACACATTTTACTTTATTAAAAATAATTACATTAGAAAGATTAAACAGTAGTGTTGAAAGTCGTTTACTCCATGAGCACGGGATCTGTAGAAGTAATTATGAATTAATATTAAAAAAGGAAGAAGAAGTAGGTAATATAAACTTAAGAGGCAAGTAATTAATTAAGAAAATAGAAAAGCAAAATGGTAATGTGTAAATGAAGGATGTTTGTGGGGGATTGGAGTCACATTGCAGTGTTTGGGTATTACAAAATGGTTAACCAGAACTAAAAGAAAACAAATAAAGTTATATTTCATTTTCAGATGTGATTTCTTTTTCCACAAAGTTTATATTATTTTTTAACATATGCTTATTTCTCACGCACAACCATTTTAAAGTCTTTGTTGATGCTCTAATTTTCACAAAGCAAAACTTACAAAGAAAAGCAATATCAGGTTTTGTTGGGAAAGTTTCAGATATTTCAATAGTACCGAATCAAATTAGTATTAAATGAATTGTATAACTTTTTAACCGTTAACCGAATCGAGTTTTTTTTCAAAAAAACTTAATCGAGTTGAAATATTTCGATTACTTTGGTCAGTTAATTGAATTAATCGAAACTTATATGTTTTTATCTTTTGGTTACCACAAATATAAAATATATTGATAATGTGCATCTGTCTTAAAAGTTAACCGAATTAACTGAAATTTAAAGTGTTGAAATACAATATAAGTATTAAGTTCGGTTAATTACCCGATTTCGAACCAAATTAACCAATGACCGAAATTTTAAAAAGTTATTAACCGAACTAAGTTCAGCCACCGACGGATTGACTAAATTAGATTGGTTCAGATAGTTAATTCAGTTTTAACCGAAGTTTGAACACCCCTAATTAAATTGATATAAAACCAAACTAATGAGTAATCGAAAAAATAGGCAACACATCCACTGCGCGATACCGAAAAATTGACACTAATCTTAACTTAGTTATTAAATTATTAAAATGTCCTTATTTTAATAAAGTAATACATATTAATTTAAGGATATTCTTGTCTTTTTATATAAAATCTAGAAAAAATTCAGATTTGAACCAAAAACTCAAAACATACAATAACCTAACTCTACCATTCCAACAAAAATAACATTTAACTTTTATGTAAGTTGTAAAATAAATATATCACATCACGAGGATGCCATAATCTTATTGATAATGTTGTCGATTAATACCAACTCAAAAAAATTTACAATGCTATGATAAACAATTGGAGTATATTTAATACTCGTATTTACCTATTTAAATTTCTAGTCACTCACAATTTAAAATATTTTTTAATTTTAATTATACGTTTTAATTTAATGCTCCTTTGGGTTTCCAAGTTCCAACTCAATAGTTCCATTGATGTGACAGAGGTGGTAGGGTTGAGGAGTAAATTAATAATCAAAATTAAAAAAGATGTGAATCACTCATTAGCAATAAAGGCTAATTTAAATGTTTGTTTTGAACATCAAGTTGAGAGGAAAGTTTGTTGAGGTTGATCATGTGGAAATAATAATATCAAGTTAGTGAGAGTGAGAGGCAGCCATATATCTACATACAAAATAATGAAATGTGGCACCAGGTTTCACCAAGCCAATTTTCTAAAATATTTTATTATTTTGTTCTCATGATGATCATATTTACGAGGTCTAATTTTCTTATCCTCAATCCAAGAGTATGAACTAAACATAATATAACTTTTTTAAAATTAAAAAGAAAAATATTGTTTTCTCCTCTCCCCCCTTATTTTCCTTTCATTTTCTCCAAGAAAACGCAGTGTCTGCATGCATTGCAAGCGTTACCAGTCTTTCAATCAAACCCTAATCTTATTCTTTCTAAAAATTTACTAATAATTCCCTCTCTCTTTCTTTTTTCTTTCACTTTACATTTACATTTACGTTTTACTTAGAATTTATTTTCTCCTTCATATTCCACCTTCATACATATTTAGGTAATAATGAAGATCTTATATAAGCATTGAAAAAATAGAAATAAAAATCTCACACACCAAGATATCGGAACTAGACTGTTATTTTATACGCTCTCTTTCTTCCTCAAATTGATATATATCTATATATATATAGAAATTGGACACTCACTCTCTTTGAATTTTTGGATCAAGATGTTGGTGGTGGATGCCCTAGCCGAAGCTCTAGATCAAGCTCTTCAATGGATGTTTCCCTGAAGCTGATGCCGCCAGCATTGCTCCCACCATTAAGATTACTGTAATAGAGAGAAGAAAAATGACGGAACCTGGGAGGCATTACCGGAGGGGGATATGGTGAAATAGAGACAAGGGTGGAACGTGAATCGATGGAGCATGCATTCATAGGTTGAGAAGTGGGAACCCCATCATGGTGGTGGAGGAGCCAAAAGCCGGCACTCTGGGGGAAATGTTGGGTCGGGATTAAGAGGTTAGACGAGGAAATAGCAGTAGCAGATAATATTGATGAAGTTGCAGGGTACGTTTGGCGAAGGCGAGCCCTGTCACGGCGGTGCACGTTCATGTGACCTCCAAGGGCTTGAGCCGAACGGAATTCCCTTGTGCAGAAAGAGCAAGTATAAGACCTTGGCGGCCAAGTTGTGCCCAAAACATTACCTATGTCCTCTGCAAAGGCCCTAACCTCCCAGGATACATCGTCTGCAGCTTGAGGTTGAGCTTGAGCCTTAGGGTTCCACATGCACAAGGCAGGCATTAAGTTAGGGTTAGGCAGACTATGATTTTGTGGAGGTTGAACTGACTTTTAAGACAGCAATCATGGCACTAGGCTAGACACATTTAAGACGGGTGACATAGAGGGTTAAATATATGGGTGGGGTATGGGCTCAAACTAAGGGGGAGAGGTAGAGACAAAATGAAACCCTAACACCGGGCATATACATCACCCAAAGTCTTGTATAAGCATTTGGAACTTTGCCAAGTTGATTGACATTTTTAACAACATTGGTCACTCATGACTCTACTATCCTATTCCTCTATGTGGGATGTACACGTGTATATATATATCGGTCTCGCATCCATGACTAGATTAATATTGTTATTATCAAACAACAAGAATTTTCTTAACGACATTAATTTAATTTCACACCTTATTTGTTAAGTATGCATGGTTTCAACTTTCAAGTAGGACATGATAAGTAGCCTCGAAGAAAAAGATAAAAGGAAGAAGGGAAGTGTTAATTCATCTTTGTATACATCAAAAGAAAGTAGCAATAAGTAATTTAAAGAGGTAGGAGTCGACTTCTTCCTTAAACATTTGGGCCAAATTTAAATCTAGAAGTCAATACTGTAATAAAAGTTTTTACCTGATTATCATTTGACTTGAACAAGGTTAAGCTCAAATACTGAAATAGATGAATCATAATCATAGAGCATTGAGAAGATAGAGAGAATCAAAAAAAAAAAAAAAGGCATTGAGAAGATGGAGAGAATGATAGAGCAGGTCATTTTCAGTGATCCATTTTTAATTTTGGGCCATTCTTTAAGGTGTTGCAGGCTATGGATCATAAGAATTTGGGTGATATCTAGGCCCAGTACTTGATGCCTAGGTTAAAAAATAATAGGCCGATCATCGTCTTCTGAAAACCGTATCCTATTCCAAAGTTATTTTCCACTCGTGTAATTCGGAAGTCCAAAGTTCCATATTACTAAATTTACATTAAAATAATAATCTATTAATATATTACTAATTATTATCAAATAATAACAAAGGTGATATCAATTAACTATTAATTTATTAAATATATTTGGATAAATTAAAAATAATAAAGAATATAACAATATCATATATATATATTATTAATTATTTATAAAGATATCATTACATATAATTGATAAATCAATGCTTGATTTATTGTTATTTTTATTTCTATTGTTAGATTTAGATGGAAATAGATTGATATATTTTTTTTAATTTTTAAAAAGACGCTCTTATACTATATTATAAAGCAAACAGGAACCCCTCTTGATCGAAGAAGATGACGAGGATGTTATCATTCAAGAAGAAGATTAAGATTGAAACTCATGTGATGACCTACTGATTAAGGGTGTTCTCTATTCTAAGTATGGCCTGAGTTTGAATCGCGTTTGTTGTTCGGTAAAAAGAAGAAGAGTATTAAGATTAAGATTAACAACATTAAAATGTTTTTGTAATATTTTTAATTTTATTTTTAATGTAATTTCATTTTAATTATTTTTATGAAGTTAGATTTTATAATTATTAATTAATTTTATATTTTAATTTAGATATTGGTTCATAATTCATTGAAAGAATTCAATTGAAAATTAATAATTTTAGTTATTTAATTTTTAAAAAAGGTTTCAAAACCATAATAAAAAACAAATGATATAATTTTTGAAATTTTTTACTATTATAATATCTAAATTGTTAAATAAGTTAACGTAGTTTAATTATATTCATCTGAAACAAGAAAAATTCTTTTACACTAATTAAAATAATTAAAATATAATATTTGGCTCAACAAAAAAAAATATAATATTTAGAAAATTAATTAAAAAAATTAAACACGTAAAATTACATGCAATACATTTGACATTAGAAACTAGTATATATAAAAGCTTGAGTTTAGAGAAACTTTTGAAAGCAAGAGAATGTTTTTTTTCCATCATGTTACTAACTTAACTTTAAAAATAATTATAATTTTATTTATAATTATTAGTTTAAAAGGTTGTGCTGATTTTGAAATAGAGTTATTACTTGAATAAAACTCTAAGTATAAAATATAGGAAATTTGTGGTAATTATAATTATAACTTAATTTACAATCATTAGTTAAAAATTTGACATAAAAAGAGTTGTGTTAATTTGTTTTAAGTCGTGTTAGTTTTATTAATGTAAAATAGAGTTATTGCTTGAATAGAACTCCAAACATCTTAATTATCACTTAATTAATATTAGAATTATATAACAATTAAATTTTAAGTTTAGATTTATAGATAACATCCAGTAGTTAGACATATTCAATCCAGTAGCATCTAGAAAAAATTACTGGTAACAGTAGAGATGATTAGAATTATATAAAAAAATTGAAGCGTTAATGGTTCTTCAAAGAGGCAATATTGAATCATATTCGGAAAATAATAGCAATAGAGAGCGAACGCTATCAACGATAGGTAACAATAAATAATTAAAATTACGTTATTTAAAATTAATTAAAAATTAAACATGTAAAAACACATGCAACAAAATATTTTATATTTTAAATAAGTTATATTATTATGAAAGTGCTTTAATATTTTTTATCATTTAAGAAAAAGTTATAAATGTTAAAATTTCAACCATACCTCAAACTTTAAAAAAATATTTTGTTTACCACTTCAACCAATTAAAGCTTTATCTTTAACATTTTTATACATTTCAATGTTATTACACAAATGATTTCACCCGCATTATCTGTATATATTCATAATGTTGGTGTCACAAGTCAACTCAACACCAACTCAAAAAAACTGAAAATACCAGCATTTAATCTTCTTAATCTGGTGTGTTTATTTATTTAAATTTTTTTTACTCACAATTTAAACTATTATTTATTATAATTTCGTGCACATTACATACGTGTTATCATTATTAGTTTCAAACATTACGTTTGGTATTATTAATATGATGCATTTACCTATTTAAATTTCCTTCTACTCACAATTTAAAATAAATTTTTTATTTCAATTTTGTACATATTGTATCATTATTAATTTCAAACCTTACCTTTTATTATTTTCAAATATGTAGTTTCCACATGCATACAAGTATGACAAAATTTCTATATAAAAAAAATACAAAAAACAAGAAAAACAATTAAAAAAAATCATACGGATTATTATTGTTGTTTTTGGATATTGTAGTATAAAAGCAGCCAATATGTTTATTATTTATTGTGTTTTTGGGCTTTTTTTTTATTGTGTACAGTTGTAATTTCCCTATTTGGGTAATACAAATATTGGACCCAATCCAGAAATGGACATAGTCCTTTCTGTCTTCCAGAATCCAACAAACCTGCATGCAGCATACAAGAAAGGTTCCATATGTATCTTACAAATTCCGATCTAACCATTTTTTTCCTTTTTTTTTTCTTTTTGAATTGAAGCCATAATTGTTGATATTTTTATTTTAGCAACTACCTCTCTTTCTTTTTATAATTTGGTTGACTTAATAAAAATTTTAATGTTATTTATACATTGTAAAGGCACAGCTTGCCAATCTTCCATATAATATTGTCTCTAGTCTCTATCCCAGGCTTTGCATTTTTCATATGCTTTCCCTCCTATATCTGGACTCTTTTGGCTCCATTCAATATGCTTTATCTCCACCATTATTATTATTATTATTATCTCTTGTTTAATCCATATAATTATTCTTTCTTTGTAATTTATTGGGAAACGAGTACTGCTCCATTCATCAAAAGTGTTAATTATCTTTTCGAAAGAAGTCCCACTTGAATTAAAAAGCTCTTCGTGAGGTTTATATTTAAAAATGAACATTAGAGCCAAGAGAAATGGGTGTCTTCATCATCAGTGGCACAATATTCTCTCCATTGGTTTTATCTTTTGGAGGTGAGGACTGAGGACATGTTTTATTGTGATAAGTAATGGTTTTGAGCATTGCATGAATTTCCCATTTTAAACCTCAACTTTTCATATGTATTATATGAATGTTATGGAGGCATCACAATATATGTGTGTGTGTGTGTTTGTTTTTGTACATTTTAATGGCCATGACTCGCCTATAAGCAAATTCCAGTTGTGGGGGATACTGCACAGGTTGGGAAAATCCCATCATTTAACAATCAAAAACAATGGAATTTGGTAAAATTAGGGTTAATAATCAGAGACCGATGGGCAACGGCGAATGGGAAGGCCCCAACAGATCTGAACCAGCCTGCAAAAACTGGTGTCACGTGGGAGCGTGGAGTTGGGGGAAAGGCCGAAACCTTGAAAGGCACATGGGAAGGCATTGATGTTTGGGCCTCTTCCATTACACGTGCCGAAGAGGCTCACATGGCAAACTTTCAGTGACGACTTTTTATGCTAATTGCCTACACAAAATTTGCTCTACTTATTCCTACCTTTTCCTTTAATATATACCTCCTGATGTTCGTAAATACGATTTCAAAATGCATCTTATTACTAGCTTTTTTCTTTCTTTATAAGGGGTAGGGGTAGAGGTAGAGTTTTTCCGGTCACCCAACTCCAGATTTGTTTCTGCTAAAAATTTAAACATAAGTCTCTCATCTTGTGGTTTAATCCACCTTAATACTAGTAGTTTTTAGAGTTATATTAATGAAAAATTCACTATTTAGACTAACACACGAAATTTACAGATATTAAATTATTTTGATTGGTTTAAAAGAGACCAATTTTTTAAAAAAACCCATAGAATCAATTAATATGGATACATGCAATTCCCAAATTCAAAAGCTAATTCTTAAAAAGATAACAACCAATTAATAATTGTTTTTAATCATTATTAATTATAGCAACAAGGATTAGATGAATTGAACCAGAGATGGAAAATAATGGCATGGCCTAGCTGCTTAATTTTATATACAGATGGCCAAACTACATAATTTAAGAAAAGCTGTATGTTGTCTTGAACGAATTGGGGAATGATTTGTTATATTATTTTGATTATTGTATTTCTTTTGATAATCTTATACAATCACTTGGGGTTAAGGTACAAAAAATGGATATCAGTTCATTTTGGAGGCAAACTTGAAAAATGACAAAACATGTAAATAGCTAAAGAGAACAAGACCCTAATGGCCTCTTCATGTATTCTTCTAACCCCCTCATCTGCAACATTATCTGCTGTGTCTCTTAGTTAGGACCCTAATAAAGCTATGTCCTCTCAAGAAGCTGACAGGGCGCAGGTAATTATCCACTCAAACGCATATCCATAAAAAGGAAAAGGTTTCTTAATAATTAAATTTAGGGTTTTCTCTTTTGTTAACTACCATATTATATTATGGTCCAGTACGACTTTTTTCCTTAAAAAATGACCCTACTCAAGTTCTTTGTACGATTAGATAAGCAGCGTATTAAATGTAGTGTGAGGTTGTAGAAGATAATATAGCCCTCACCACTCACCACTCCCCACTGCACCCAAAATCATAATAAAACGACAATGAAATCTTAATCATCCATGTGGTTCCCTCATTATCATACCCATTCTTTTTGATTCATCACATAACTTTTGAAACCAGATGGAATCTTTGTGTTAATGTCTTTGTTTGTTTAAGCGTAGGGTCGTTTTGAATGTTTTTCAAATAAGATGGGTTGGATGTGTCAATATGGTGATACAAGTGTTCTATGTCTTTCGACAGCAATATAGCTAATATGAGTGCATCTCTTCGCTGGCTTTGCTCTATATATGTTATCTGGAATTCTGGATTCTTTATTATTATTTTTAAATATATATACATTTGTATTCAACATATAATCATGGTTAAAATATGCTTTAATTTGATTATTTTTATGTATTGTAATTTTAGAATTCTAGTCCTGAATAACTGATAACTGTTAAATTCATTTAGTTCCGCTAGCTATTTTCAAAATCAGATACAACAAACATATTTTTTCATGTGTAATGCCCATGTCAATTTGATATTTTAATATATTTTTAAGGGTTGCCGTTTGGATCATGACTGAAATTTCAAAATATGAAAAAGTATAGAGCCTAAGATTGCTTTAGTTGGAGAATATTAACTAAATCTACAACTTTATGCATAGTACAAGACTAATAGCTGAATTTAACCAAACGGATCTAACCGCCACTATTTGGGTCAATGCTGAAATTTTAAATTTTGACAAGTAAAGACATTGAAATTGACTAATTCAAAAAAGTATATAAACTAACATTGACCAAATTAAAGTATAAAGACAAAATTCATAACTTTTGCAATGTATAAAGATTAATAATAAAAATTGACATATACCATCCTCCAAACTTGTAAAAAATTAAATCGGTACCATATAATTAATACCATTATGTTTAAATGCTTAGTTTGGGCCTAAGCTTTACTCGGAAGGATCTCTTTGAAGTGGTGAAATAACGATCAAACTTTCAAAATAATCCAATATAGACCAAACGTTTTTGGACTTGATTGAAATAAAGACTAAAATTTATGGTAATTATGATGATTTTTTTAGTTGTAATTGTATAAGAAAAATCAATCATGTATGCTTTACCTCAATTTCATGTAAAATAATTTACCCAACTCTTTATTTGAGGAGGCACGAAAACAATATAATCCTTATTTTATTATTTTAAAAGATTAATATTGATATTTTATGTAAACACAACCTCAAAATTTTATACTAAAATTAGCATTTAGCCTATCATTATAAACAGCTTTCTATTACAAATATCTATCATAGATTTAATGAGATCTAACATTTTCTTTCTTAAAAAATCAAAATCTTTTTTTATAGATAGAAGAATTAATAAAGCTTTAAGCTAAGATTATAGCAGAATTAGTCGTCCTCAAACAATGGGTATATAGTGCAACGGTTATCATAATTTAATAAATCATTCACATTCTCCGATGGTTCCTCATGAATAGTCAAGTGTTCCGTTTCGCCTTAGGCTTCTTTCACGCAATCTGCCACTTCATTATTCTATCTTAGTATCTGTCAAAACTTCACTTCCCAATCCTTAAGTTCACTGTCGATACTATTTGCTGCTAGCCCATTTCGAATAATAGTTACCACCGTTGAATTATCATTCTCAATCTCCAGTCTACGATACCCTGTTACCCAAGCAATTAAACGTTAAACCTTAAAATAATGCTCGAACTTTAATTTAAAAGATATCTGATAAACCTACCACCATTTCACGACCCATCCAGCTACCATTAAATTATTAATTGCTTATTATAATAAGCATCACATCCTTCATTTCTCAGTCTGATAAGATTTCATAAAAACCACCTTTTTTGGAAACATGTGACATAGTTTAATATTTGACAAAAAAAATTCTAATAAATAATAATCTTTTGATTTTATATGTTCTTTTATTCAAAATTAATAGTATATGTAACCAATGAGGCTGTTCCTTTTGTCAGTGGTGGACCCTTAATTGCTTATTTTATATTTATAGTATTTTTTCCTATGAAAGATAGAAGTATTAAAATAATATATACATATATATGTATATGTATATAGTAACTGTATTAATATAAACTTATAATAATTTAATAAGAAAAAAAGAGAATGTTACTTTGCTGATCATCTCAATCTTTCCTAATCATTTTTTTTGTAAATATATATATATATATATATTCTTGGTACATATATAATAAAAGAATTTAGCCAAAAAAATTTCCCCTTAAGGACAATTAATCATATTGATTAAAGTGATACAATTATAAAAATATAAAATATATTAATTGTTGACTGAGTTTTAATTCGATTAGTATCGACAAACGCACTTAAATTTATTATCTCTTACACGGACAATAATATTGATACTAACTTAGTTTTATATATATTTTAAGAAATTATGTTAAAAATTATAGATTGTTATAAAATAAAGATAGATGGAGAGAATAAAAAAAATGAAAGCAATAGAGAATGTACTTTGTTGATGAAAAGGGATGATTAGAATGCTTCATCAGAGTTTCTATTTATAAGCATATTAAAACTTTATCTTGATCATGATAGGCATCCACTTAATAAGATATTCATACAATAAATAATTAGTTATAATAATTTTTATTTTATTAATAAATATAATGTATTTAAAAATGTTGTAAGATAATAATATATAATATTATCATTTAAGAATTACTATAAGGTTTGTTCTATCATAGATTTTTTTTTAGTAATTATTTCACTTGTTACATAAGTTGTTGTTTTGTCAAAAACTCCACTATGAAAAATCATTATTCGGTTTTTAAATATTTTATTTTACCAATAAAAACTCCCTCTGAAAAACCATTTTCCCATTTTTAAACACTTTATTTTATTAATTTTGTATTTAAATTATATTAATTTTATTGCAGGTTTTCAAAAGATTAGAAAAAAAATTCAAAAAATGATAATTTGCCACAACATATAGAGACGTACAAAAATTATAAGAAGCACAACAATGCAAGATCACAAAATTGATTTGTTGTTTTTTTTTTTAAATTCAAAACATTCGTTTTTATAATATAAAACTTTAAAATTATATAATATATATAATATATTAAATTTAAAAAATATTTTTATGATGTAAAAGTTATATAAAATAAAAAAATATAAATAATTCAACAAAAAGGAAAAAAAAATTCTAATTATAAATTTTACAATATATTCAAACAGTCAACAGGGAATGACTGTTCAACACCTGGTTAATTTCATTAATGGTCAAAGGTCACATTACCAATCAGTCGTCATGTCATCAGTGACTTGGAAAAAAAAGACAAACAAATGACACGGTTAAATGTTTCACTTATTTTTTTAACATGGTTACTGTTTTTGGACCAAAAATTATAATATAAAATAATTTAGGTATCAAAATGAAAAAAAATCCCTTTAAATTCCAAATGAGAAATTGAGTATAATTGAAAGGAGAAATTATAATCTAAGCGTTTCTAAAAATGTATTTATTGCAAGCTTAGAAAGTTTACCCCAATTAATGGGCACTCCATCCTGTTATTAATTCTAAATTATAATTTCATTAAAAAATAAGTCTTAGTGTATTTATAATTAAAAATAAAAGATAAATTCGTTTATTTTGGAAAATGTGATATATATATATATATTTGTATAAGTTTATTGGTATCCTGATAGGAATTGTTGATGTGCATTGATTTTGTTAAAGCCCTACGAGTTTACAGACCAAAGCATAGTCATGTATTTTCTTTGATTATAATTTTGTTTCTCTAACTCTCTTAAAAGTTTAATAGGTTTGTAAATTGAGAGTGTCTTGGAGTGTCGGAACAAATAAAACGACATGATTTGATTTGTGACCCCATAATACCACTTGGATTATTGTAGGTCATAGGTGAAGTCAAACCATGTACATGGTTTAACTTATTCAGTCAATTTAAAGTTTTCATCCTATGACCTTATCAGATCTCTTAACATAATCGAATAATAAAATATCGAGTAAAAAGATTCCAAACTTATTAATATACCTCTCAATTTATTAATTCACAAAACTTTCGACACAACCAATATACAACGAAATTGAAAAGAAATAACTTTATTATAATACTTTTTTTTTTGCTGGACATATATATATATATACACATATTAATATGCTGGCGAAATAATTAATTAATGTTTTCAACGAACTCGTTGGATTAATTATTACACGTTTAATTTGTCATTAAAAACTATTTTTTTCTTATACTACTTTTGAAGACTAAATCCTGAATGATTGTTTTTATGTATAAGCTGCCACGTTAAGAAATATAGTTAGTATAATAATAATTTTAAATTTTTAATGTTTATATATTTTAAAATTTTTAAAATAATTAAATTTAATCATTAATTTTTAAATAAAAGTCGAATTATTATTATTTAAACAGAAACACTAATTGAAACGTTAATGTTTCATACATATTAATTTTGAAACACTCCTTCAAATAATTTACCCCCAACTCTATTTATTTACTTGCAGACAAACAAAATGATAGTCAAGTTTCTCCTTCTTAGAAAAGAAAAGAAAAGAAAAACGTTTATCAAATAAAGGGAATTAAGATGGTCAGTTCTTTTACATTCGTAAGTTTTAACGATCTCAAGGCTTGAATTGAAATTTTTTCTTTGAAATTAGAATTTAATAATAACAAGTTCCTTGCTTGCCTTCCAAAGAGTTGATTGGATTATTTACATGTTTCTCACCTGGAGTTGATGTGCAATAACATCCCTCTCCTGGGAAACCTTTTTGACTTCCTTTTTTTTTTCTTATAAAATTAACGTTTCCAATTTTTAATTTCTTTTTCGGTACATAAATATATTAAAATCAGTACCATATTGATATTATGAAGAAAAAAAAGCAAGTTATAGTCTGTTATTAGCGAGTTAACAAAACAAGTTCCAAAGCAAACGTTGCACTTTAATGATAAATTTAGCCACTCACACATTTGCATGTTTTTTCAAAATGGTCCCGATTATATTTTTAAAATTTTTTAGCCACCAAACCTTTGATTTCTTTTTAAATTGTTTTTTCTAACAGATTAAAAATAAATAAATTTAAGGTTTCAATCTTTCTTTTTTTTTCCCATACGTTTATTTACTGAGAAGTTTTTCTATTGAGTTTTTTTTAGATGATTATGCTTATTTTTTTTTTAAATTAAGACTTTTTTTTTAATTTCATGTATCATTTTTTTATTTCAATATTTTTCACTTGTAATTGTTTTATAGAGTTATTTAAGTAGTAAATTACATCTCACTAAAAATATTCCACATATGAAATCCCACATCATCCCATTAACTTTTTTAACGGTACTTCAATTAAATCTAATAGAAAAAGCAGTTCGAAAAAGAAAAGAATAAAAGTTGATGGTAAAAAAAAAACTAAAAAATATAATTAAGATCATTTTGACAAACCATGCAAACATTAATCGCCAAATTTATCATTAAGCCAATAATATATAATGGTCTACCATTTATAGTTTTATATGATATAAAAATAATAATATTGATTGACTTTATACACAACAAGTTTCGGAACAAGTTATCATTTGTTAAATTATAAATTATATATGTTTCCCCCCTCCCCAATTATATACAAAAGGATTAAATTTAACTTGTGTTTTGTTATATATAGATAGTGTTAAAAAAATTCAATTTTGTCGATTGAATATTGGTTCAATTGGCATGAACATTATTATTAATATAGGAAGACGTAGGTTTGAGTGCGCTGAAACATATTATCCTTCTATTTATGGATTGAGGAAGAACAATGAATAAGTTTAAACATTATGCCAAAAATAGCAGATTGGATCAAATCCTACTATAAACTTATTTATTTTTTAATCTCTAAACGGCAAATATGTTTTATTTATTGAGCAGCTTATACGAATTAATTAATTAAGATGGATCTATAGCTTATCTATTATGTAGTTATTTAATATATATTACATTTGTTTTGTAGTGAATTTTATTATAAGGTATAAATTAATTGTTGAACACGTGGTCAAGGTATCCAATGTAGATATCAGATTTAAATGAACTTTGTTAATTAACATTGATTTTATTTTATGTTTTTGTATGCTTTATTTGGATTTTTTTAATTATATCTTAAAGAGTTAACATCAATCATTTCTAAATTATGTTTCTCATTTTATATTAGTTTCGAACCTTAAAATATTTTAATAATGTCTTTAAATTATTAATTTTATATCAATAAAGTTATTTTAATTGTTATTTAACCATTTAACGGTACATCAAATCTCGTGTGACATAATTTAAAATGAAATGTTGTCGCATAACTTTTAAAAGTAAAAATTAAAAATAAAGAAAAACAAGAAGAAAGAAAAAACAGAGATTATGTGTTTGATAAAGCTTTTATAAAAGCCTTAAAAATTTCATAACCAAGATTTCTACCACATTCATTTTCGTAATATGCATTTTTTTTAATTTTCATTTTATATTATGCTACATAAAATCTGACATCTCAATATTTGCACTTAAATTAACAATTTTAGTAACATAAGGACCTTAATAATATAATACAGATAGTTTAAGGATATAATTAGAATGTTTTAAAGTTTTAGAACCAATTTAGAAAGAGAGTAATAGTTTAAGGATGTCTGATGTAGTTAACTTATATAATTAAATTTGATTAAGTTTAGGTAGGGCAGTAACGGGTGAAAGGATGAGATGAGAGCGCTAACCATGACCAGGGTGGGATCGGAGAGGAGGCGTGAAGAGTGGGAGGCACGCGCTGCCGCGCCATTGCGCAGTTGCCTTGGGGAGAGATCAAAGTCCTTGGACTTCCGTTGTCAACTTACAATTTTTATCATTTAAACTGTAATTATGTCATTGAAATCAAACTAGTCCAAATTTGTGGAGTATTGGTGAGGGGTAAGTGTTTTTGCTTTTTTCCACCTTTTTCCCTTCAACTTAAAAAGGAAAAAAAGAGATCATTTTATACTTTCATTTTTATAAAAAAATTCATTTATTTTTTCGCCACATTTTATCTTTGAATTTACATTTTTTTTGTCAAATCATCATAAAATAGATGGAAAAATTAAACTTTGTTAACTTTTCTGACGTAGCATGCAGATGAATTGTAACATGGATGGCATGTCAACATTTAAATAATTTTTAAAATTTTAAAAATTAATTAAATACTAATATGTCATCCACATGACAAACCACGTATATAACATATCAATAAAGTAAAAAAATGTTAGCTTTTCCTAAAAAATGACTTTTTTATAAAGTCATTGTTATGCCTTTGGAAATTAAAGTCGAAACCCTATCACTAGTAGAAAAGGCATTGGGTTGAATATTTAGTTATTTTTTGTTGAAATATCTGAATTCAAATGTATAAATTTGTTTAAATTCAAATATTAGATGTAAATAAAATGAAATTTATAAGAATAAATTGGATTTTCCAAATTCTATATTTTATTTGTATTTATTTTGAATTCAAAAGGAATGTTAATTTAAAAATTAAATATAAATAAGATTCAAAATTGCAATACTGGAGATGTTACAGTTCATCAAAATCATAGATGTATGTATGATCTAAGGCTACCCACAGAATCCGTTTTTCTTTATGCAGACAATCCTCCCTCAAGTAAAACGTTTTAATCATTAAAAGACACTAACATAAGGAACAACAAACAACCTTCTACTCCTGCATTTCCATCTTTCTAGATCAAAACCAACCTTCCGTGTTTTTGCTGATGGGTGACATGGTGAGTTTGGGAGTTTGCTGTCGAGAGGGGAAGAGGTGAAGGGTAACGTGGCAATTAACGTGAGTCTTCATCAAGTAACGGCACCTAACGCTGGGATGACCTTTCTATAAAACCCAAAAACGTTTGTGCTAATTACGTATTCAAAAGTTTGATGACGGGAATGAAAATTCAAACAAAGTTAAAGTACAATTGATGTAGTTTACCGTTTATAGTTATATAGTATTCGACGAATTGGGGTTGGTTGGCATCCACCAGCTTCCTGTCTCAAAAGTACAAGGGAAACAAACGACATTAAAAATTTTCTCAACCAATTACCAGTATTATTTTATGTTGTATAAATAATATAAAATTAAGCCTTTTGTGGGGTGAGAAATAACTGTGTCATTTTGAGAGCCTGTCTCTCCTTTCTTCTCCTCCTCCTTCAATCGCCATTCCTTTCGCTGCACTTCATCTCCCTTTCTTCTTCTTCTTCTTCTTCTTCTTCTTCTTCTTCTTCCTCTTGTTTTAAATTCCTTCAAAAAGAAAGAAAAAAAAACGAAAACCCTTTCTCTTCCTATAGCTATTGAAATCATATTTTTTTTACTTTGTTCGAGTCTCCTTTCCTTTTGTTTAATCAATTCCCTTAAAATAAACATAACCCACTCTAAACAGTTTTTAATCTAAACCCATAATTTTATATTTTCTTTTTGGTTACTTTTAATCCTTTGTTTTTCCTTGTTTTCTGTTGACCTCTGATGCTGGTATGGCCGGTCTTGATTTAGGCACTGCTTCTCGCTACGTTCATCAACTTCAAAGACCGGACCTTCACCTCCAACACCAACCTGAACCTGAAGACCAGGAAGGTTCAAACAACCGTGGAGGTCACTATGGCTCAGCTGCCCATAACCATGATGATGACTCTCACCACCACGGCTTAGACCTAGTCAACGCAGCCAACTCAGGTGAGCTTGGAGCCCGTAGGCCAAGGGGCCGTCCTCCAGGTTCCAAGAACAAACCAAAGCCTCCTGTCATCATCACACGGGAGAGCGCAAACACCCTCCGAGCTCACATTCTTGAAGTTGGGAACGGCTGTGATGTGTTTGATTGTATTGCCAACTACGCCCGGAGAAGGCAAAGGGGAATCTGTATATTGAGTGGGAGTGGTACGGTGACCAACGTCAGCATTAGGCAACCATCTGCTGCTGGAGCTGTGGTTAACCTTCATGGCAGATTTGAGATACTATCACTTTCAGGTTCTTTCTTGCCACCACCAGCTCCACCAGGTGCCACCAGTTTGACAATCTTCTTGGCAGGCGGGCAAGGCCAGGTTGTAGGAGGAAGTGTGGTTGGGGAACTCATGACGGCTGGACCTGTTATTGTTATAGCCTCATCGTTCACAAATGTTGCCTATGAAAGGCTGCCCTTGGAAGAGGATGACCAACTGCAGGTGCAAAGTGGCGGTGCTGGGAATAACATGTTTGCTGATTCGGGAGCTGGTCCTGGGGGTTTGCCTTTCTTAAACTTGCCACTTAATATGCAGCCTAATGTCCAGTTACCGTTTTGAGAAATTCAGGTCAAAATCTTGATGAGGAAATTCAAGCTCTGTTGAGAAACATGATTCTTGCATATAAAGGTCAGGAAAATTCATGGAATCGTCATGCTTCTTCTTCTTCCTCCTCTGATATTAATGTTAATTTAGGTTTTTCCTCCTCCTTTTAATCTTTGTTTTAGTAGTTATTATCTTCTTCTTAATTTTCGGATGTATGGGATCTAAGATTTCTTGAAATAGTTCTTCATTGTTCATGGTGGTACAAGTAATTTCTTTTTCTATTTAATACTTTAATGTTGTATAAACCTTTTGTTGATGATATCAATCAGGGACTGGATCTCAGTGTTACTAACAGATCAACTAGGGTTTTCCTCTGTCCACTTTTTTAGTCTATTAATTTTACATGAAATTAAAACAAAGCCGTGCACAGATACAAGGAAAAGGCTTTTAAAGTAAACCTTTGCAGGATATGGAAACATGGAATTGTGTTTTCATTGCATTGTTTTCAGGTGATAATGAAGAAGTAAAAAAAGCATAATTAAGAGGCAAGGGTCTCCTAAAAATTTCATCACCGAGGGATTCTTGTCGTTGGGATGGTGTCTGTCATAAAATTTTGAATCGAGTTTCAAGCTACATATCCAGCTCTCTTGGGAAATCATAAGCTTCTTTCTACATTTCTTATTACTTCTAAACCTTTCTCAACTACACCAAAAACATGTTGCTCAACTCCATTAATCTCCATTTGTAGAAGAATTTTTCTGATAGAAATCTTATTATTAATTAGCTTAGCTGAATATCCAATTATCTAGCTAAAGTGATCCATTAATGTAAACAGGTAGAGTTGACCAAAAGTCATATAAATATATATATATTCGGCTTGCAACCAAAAGTGTTTTGTGGCTATCTACTCAGGCTCCAGTACAGTTGTTTCTGATAAATTAATTTCAGATGCCCATTGCTCCTTACGTTTTCAACACCATGCATCCTTCAAATTCCCATGAACCCTAAAATTAGTTGCTTTATGCCACTATTATCCCTTCCAACCTTGAACCCAAATCCTAGTAAATGTTGCAACAACAATGGTGTCAACTGAATTAAAACTTAATCTTCTTACTTTCATAAGTTGAAATATTGTTTTCCAAATAATGTGGTTTTATTTCCTTGTAGTTTTCTGGGCTGATGGTTGTTTAGTATCTCCAGCTTCTGTTGATTGATATACAATCTGATGAGCATATATCGGCAAGAAAATTAGGGCTTAATGTGAAGCTTGTGCTGTTATAAGTTTTGATGATTTAGTATGGTATTAATTGTTTATCCACCTTGACCCAGTCTTTTCAAAAAATCATTTATTTGGAATCTCAAGAATAATCTGGTTGGAAAAGAAAAATCTTCTCACTTGGATTTTCATTATTTGATTTAGTGTTTCAAAAGGTGGAAGCATGGTTAGAGCACAACATTTCATTTAAAGTGGAACTCGGATTTTAAAAAATTAGTTGTTAATGACTGAATTTGTTCTCCCCACTTTGAATCATTGTTTGTTTTAGTTAAGGTACTCTTTGTTGGTACCAAATAACTTTAGTTATGGAGATGTTTTGTTCTACCGATTGCATTTGCTTTTATTCCATTTGGATCACTCTATGCTACCACTCAAGTAATGAAATGAATCAGTAGAAAGTTATATGTTCATCTCTCTAAATTGGTAGGGATGATGAATAAACTTCACCAGTTGTTTATATAAAATTAAAGGTGTGGAAATTGAAGAGCAGTGGTTGGCATTTTAATTCGCACAAGAAACCGTTGTTTTCTATTTAGCTTAATTTAATTGATTAGGGGTAATTGACCTCATAATTAACAAAGACTAGGCAAATCTTGGATTTGACTATAAGAACACAAGGAGGCCGACAACTAACGTACCACGGAGTCACCTTTCTTGACCACAAATTCGGTTCTATTTTACTATCCAATGCAATCATCAAATCTAATTCATGATTAAATCTATATTTATTATGCAATTATGCAATTATCCAAATCACGACATGAAAATGATTTTATGATTGACACGTATATCATAATTAAGTTTTATATCCATATCTTTCTAGGGCCCAATCCACCCTTAGCAACCGAGTTGGGACTAATTTGCAGCTTATAATTTTGGGCCTGGGGGTTTTGGTACACAAATACTTGCTCTGATTAATAACTCATTGACGTCTTAGCTCACAGCCATTCGTATTAAAAAGGCCCAAAAAAGCCTGAAAGATTGCTTAATTGGCACATCAAAATGACACTTCCTTTTGTTCCTTGTTTTCTTTTCCCTAAACAGGTTAAATTTTGTAAATTCAAACTTCACCAGTAGGTTGTAGTCTTAGGACATTGATTTGATGAATCCCGACAACTCAATATGTAAACTATTAACAGTGGGTGATATTATATAGGATCCTAATATAATGTTTTGGAAAGGATGGAGAAGAATGGTACTGGTTATTCTTTTATAATTGAATAAGATAAGGTTAGTTATTTAAATAACAACAAAAGGATAATAAAAAAAAAAACAAATAAAATCAAATTTAAACAAAGAGAAAAAAACGGTAGGCTAAAACTAACTAAGGAAGACTTGATTAAGCTCGTATCATTAATATGCTCTCCTCAAGTTTGGGGTTATGGAAAAACACCTAAGTTGACAAACAAAGGCAAGTTTGGTAAGGCCTTTGTAAGTGTATCAACTTGCTGATTGGCTGCACATATGTGATTGATCTCGAAAGTTTTCATCCAACGTGATCTTGGACAAAGTGAAGATCGATTTCAATGTGCTTCATCTTACTATGTAGAACAAGACGTTGATAGCTATATGTGGCCTCAAGATTATCTCCTATAGAAACTCCCTTATTGCCTTTATATTCATGCAGATCCAAAATTGGCCTTGCCATCCTAACTATTATGAGAATTGGAGCGACAAACAAATGCAGTGTGACCATATTTATCACAGAACATAGTGTTGAGCATTATTGGGAACTTGCGCACGCCAAGGAACTTGTTGTTGAGGGTGAAAAAATTGTGGCCGATAAAATTGACGTTACTTGTTGCGACGAATATTGCGAGATAACTGAGAAGGATTGGTATTGCGTTTTGCAACTGCAACAGTGATAGGAGAAGACATCCATTTCTCCTCATGTTGGAGAAAGAGTTCCTGGTCAACAAGTTTATGAAAAAATTCTTCATATTTGATTGGCGTTGGGTGAGTTTGAATAGAGGCAAAAACTTCTTGATATTTTGAACCAAGACCACTAAGGATCTCGATTGTAAGTTCTTAAGAAGTAATAAGAGAATCGACAACAACTAACTCGCCTGTGATAGTCTTGATTTGTTGTAGATAGTCTACAACACTCTCAACTTGATTTGTGACTTTAGTAAGTTGGTCGTAAGAGCTGTAGATTCATATGTGTCTTTTGTTTGCATATAGAGTATGCAAAAGGGCCATGCTTTTTATGAAGTATCGGCGGCAATAATTGTGGAGGCAATTGAGCTATCAATAGAAGCTATCATGGCTTGCTGGATGAGCCAATCTTGGCGAAACCAAATGCAATCGTAGGATTTGTTTCGAGGGTGTTATTCCCTTCAACATGTTTTGGTGGAGGGTGGAGGGGTTTTGGTGCCATTATGATGGTCTCAAAGATCTTGTCCGTCTAACAGCATATGGTAAGTTGTGCTTTTTAATTCAAAAAGTTGGCGCTACCGTGAAGCATAAGACGTAATTGAGAGGTTGGATTGAAGTGAACAATTTGAATTGTTGTAGGAGTAGTACTGGTGTTGGAAGTAATTATGGATAGGGTGGAGTTATTGGTAGTCATTACTGTAATACTCAATTTGCCCGACTCAATAAAAAAAATAAAAATTTTTAAAAATTCATAAGTCCATTTACACTGCCCAATTACAACAAAAACTAAACCCAATTACAATGGCCCAAATACTCCAGCCCAATTACATTGAAACCCAAAACGATAAACAATTTTCAGAAACCCCTAGGGTTTCCAGAATATCTCAGCTGCCGCTCCAGCGTCTCTTTGGCTCTCCTCGCAACACGCGCTCCTCCACGCCACGCTCCTCCAGGCCGTACCTGCAGCAAACAACAAACAACAAACAACCAAAAGGACAAAACAAAAAACAACAAAGGAGCAACAGATTTACAGCGAATTAAAATTTGTAACAAAAGGGAAAAAAAGAGGAAAAGAAGAAAGAGAGGAGAGCAAAATATATTTTTCTTCTTTTGTAATTTTTATTTTCGGCTATATAAAGCCGTTTTTCAGAATCTGCAAAAAAGAAAAAAAGAAAAAAGGAAAACAATACAAAGATACAAAAATTTCAAAAACAGCAAATATAGCATACTTTTGAGGTGATTTCCGATTCCGATTTTCCCTTTTCTCTTCTTTATTATTTTTCTTTTTTTCTTTTAATTTGTTTTCATAAACTGAGTAAAGAATAAAAGGAGAAAGAAAGGGGACCTACCGGGAATCTGTCGTATTCTTGTCGGCTCAAATGGCCGTTCATGGTGGAGCCATGGCGAAGGAGCGGCGGATTCGGGCAGGGGAACGAGTGGCCGAAACCCCAATGGAGGCAGAAGCAGTTTTTTTAATTTAGGGGCTGCAGTTGTTTTTTTTTAGGTAAAATTCCGTTTAAATAACGTCATAATACGACGCCGTTTTGAGCTAGGGTTCCTAGCGTCAAAACGACGCCGTTTAGTGGCCATGACCCGCGCAGTGACCCGACCCGGGGAAGGATCTGCGCGTTTTGGCCTCTGTTGGGTGATTTGCGCAAACGGCCCTCTCTCTTTTGTGGCGTGTTCGAATCAGTTTTTTTTCCTTTTTAAGTTTTCCCTGTAATTTGTTTCTTGTTTTATTTTAGTCCATGCCGCAACCCAGCGTTTTGGAGGGCTGGGAATATTTCCGGATTAACCCTCCATGTTATTCGCGTATTGTACATTGGCCCTTATTTTGTTTATTTATGTTATTCCCCGATTAATTTCGTTTTAGTTGCAATTTAATCCTCTTTTTGTGTTATTGGTTTCTCTTTAATTAGCTTAATATTTTTATTATCATTATTATTATTATTATTTTTAATGTTACTGTCTTTATGATTGTTGATGATATTATTTATACTAATTTACATACACTTATCTACCTATTTATATATGTATACATAAATTTTTATGTATTAATATTTTAAGTTTTTATATTATCATATATTAGTATCCCATTTCGTTATATTCTATCGGTACCGTAAATAACCATTTTAGAGTTATTATACATTTGGTTTTTAATCTATTATGTATTATGGCTTTAAAATCATGGTGTATTATTATTTCAAAGTTACTATGTATTATTATTTAAGGTTATCTTATTTTCATTTTATTGTTTTAATTATAATTTATATATATATTAATGTTTTCATTTTATTTATAAGATTTTTTTTCTTGCACTTTACTATGTTTTTTAAATCATGTTCTTTATAAAAATAAAACTCTCATATATGTATTATTTGCTTCAAATTTATTTTCGCATACGGTTTATTAATGATCATTCCCATTCTCTCATGCTATTTATTTCTTAAATTATTTTCAAATGTGTATGTTTTATTTATGTTTTTGTAAATCTGCTTGATTTTTAATTAGTTTCCTCTTATTAGCTAATGTTGATATTTACATAATGTATGAAATTATTATTGTTATGCTTGTTTGTATTCGTTTATTAATTGCTTATTATCCATTGGTGTACATTTTAATTTACGAATCACCATTTGGCGCTGTACATTATCATTCTATCGCATTTTATTCGCTTAAAAGGTTATGTTTCATATCATTTAAATATCAAAAGCATTTTTACTTAAAAAGATTTCAAAATAACGCAATACCCGAAATTTAGAATCTTCGAGAGAATGGAGCCCTAACGTATTGGGTTCCAATTTTTCTCGTTGAATCTAAATAATCGAAAATTTTCTACAATCAAAACGCATAAAGCAAAAACTCACTTTCGGGAATTCGATACGTTGTGTCCTAATATATTGGATATGACATGTCGTTTTCTCGAAATAAAGATTTAAATAATAAGGGGGCTATATTCAATGCTAGGAATTTAGAGAAACTGTGTCCTAACGTATTGGTTTTCAATTTTTCATTTGACTTAAAGCAACTGAATATCCTTTTTTAACTCCACTGCAAGAGTTTTGAAAATCAAAAGACAAGCTCATTCTCGAGGACTAAAAATGTCGTGTCCTAATGTATTGGGCGTGACATCTTATTACTCTGAGACGAGAAGGTCTTTAGCATTCATCTCGATTTATCCAAGCATCTTTTATAAAATTAACATTAATAAAAGGGAGGATCATAATTTTTAAAATTCTTCACGAATTTTCAATATTCGAAATTAGGACCTTAATTAATCAATTCGGTACCAATTTTGGGCGTTACGAGGGTGCTAACCCTTCCTCGTGCGTAACCGACTCCCGAACCTATTTTTTCAAATTTCGCAGACCAAAATCATTTTCAAGGTGAGCCGATCACACCTTAATAAAGGGTCGGTGGCGACTCCAATTTTCGTTCCATTTTTGTTTTTAAGTCGACGACCACATTTTTATTTTCAAAAAATGGTTTCGAAGTAATTAAGTACTGGTGTTGGAAGTAATTATGGATAGGGTGGAGTTATTGGTAGTCATTACAAGAAAATTGGACGGGGCGAAGCCAGAACAATTTTTTAAGGAGGGTCAAATGAAATTTTAATTTTTTATAGTCTGTATCTTTATAATTTTTAAAGAATTAAATCGAATTTTTATAATTTTAAGGGGCCAAAGTACAATTTTACTTTTACTAATTTAAAATTTAAAAAATATTTAAAAGGCCTAAACGATAATTTTTCATTTTAGGGGGTTACGATGCACATGCCACCCCCCTAGAATCGCCTCTGTGGGTGGGGAAAGAAGTTGGAACTAGACTCTGTATACCATGTAAGATTTTAGAAAGGATGGAGAAGAAAGTCATTGATTATACATTGATAATTGACCAAATTTATTAAAGTAGAAAATTAAAAAGATAAAGTTGGTTATTCAAATAAAAAAATAAATTCAATTAAAAAAACATATAAAAATGATAGAATAAAACTAATCAAGCTCATTTTGTTAATACCTAATTGGTTAGTGTGAACGATTTCAATGTGATTTGCAGATATAAAAAAGAGAGTTTATGAACTCAATCTTCCTGAGCTAAGCAATTAATGTAATTAATAAAACTAAGAATCGAAAGGTTCAAAGTATGGTTAAGAGAAGTTAAAACCAACAGGTTATGGTCTTTTGCACTTACATGGTCAGTATTCAATTGCATAGAACTTGCACTAATCCCATGATTCGTACGCTAAATTAATATTAAGAAGGAAAAAGGAAAAACAGAAAGGTAAAGAAGAAGAAGAGAAATTTTGCAGTACTGTTATGGTTTGTGTGTGTTTACAATAGAAAAGGTTATATATGAGGTAAAATTAGTAAAAACAAAATCAAAGTTCTAGTAATCTTGAGCATAGAAGTCAATAATATCGTGGAGATCAAGTTGAAACAAAGAAGAAGAATCATTGTTCATCAACCACAGCATGTGCTCAAACAAGATAGCATCCACGTCCACGAATATCACCTTCTTTTTCTTCTCCCTTGTTGCATGGCTGCCATTCCCTTTCTTCAATGTTTCCATCAAAACCCGGAATGGATTCTCCTCTAACACCAAAGGGTCCACCCAAAATTCTCGTTTCTCTTTCCCTACCACCACCCTCACTTGTGGCTCCAACTCGCGCGTTAGACGCCGGTAGCCTAGCCGTGATCCCATGCTGCGCTTTCCCAATAAGCAAACAGGCAATACCAAGCAATCCATGAGTTATGGGTAGGGAAATGAAGTTATTTATAAGGATGTGAAAAAGTGGGTATTTTTGGGTTAAGCAAGTTGTGGGAATTGAGAGTGAAAGAGGAGGAAAAATTGTGATTGACAAGTTTTTGTTGGGATTGAATGGGCCAAGCAACGGCTAGAGAGAGAGAGAGAGGGGGGGGGTATATCATTTATAAGCAAAGGCATATGCTGGCCTTGGTCTGGCCAAAAGAGCCGTTGGCATGTTCAACAAGCATTTATTTATGGTTGGAATAAGACATGCCGGATTCAGCAAATTTCACGTTCAGTATATTATTAGGATAACTTCTGCTACTCTACGATTCAAATCGCAAGGTGAAAACTTTATTAGTATTTTATTGTTAGTTTCATTGGAAATCATGTTTGGTATTTGTGCAGTAATTGTTTGGCACTGACTTTGGTGCTAAGCATTTGACACACCGAGGCGCGTCACATAATCAAAATACCTTACCAAACATCAACGTGACATCTGTGACTCCGTAGGCTCCGCGTTAAGCGTTGTCTTTGAAGAATTGGAAGTTAACTGTAATAAGGTCTAAATTGTTGTCAGTCCCTGTACCTTTATAAATTTGGAGATTTGATCCCTATAATTCAAATGATAAAAATTAAATCTTAAAAAGCTCCGTCCAAATATTAGCACCGATGAGAGTATTCTCATCAAAATTTGTCAACTCAACACGTGTTTCATGTCATATAAAGACAATTTAACCAACATGTCAATTTGGGAGATTTTAATATGATGTTAATTTTTAAATAAAAAAGATAAAAAGAAAATTTAAATTTTTAAACTTTTTTTAAAGTATAAAGAGATGCATTGAAATTTATGGGTTTTGATTTTCCTTCATAAAACGTACAAAACTAATATGGTCAAATAATGAAGTAAATGCGACAGCAGCAGTTCATCAAACATCGAGTCCTTTCATGGCTACAATTGGAAATAACAAAACTTAGGTAAACTTCTATTTTCAATGATTTTTTTTTTGTTGTTGGGAATAGAAGGACGTGGTTGTAAGATTGAAAATTGTATGGTATTGTATGTGTAGGAGATTGAAAATTGTATGGTATTGTATGTGTAGGAGCCGCCCAATAATACCGAGTGGCATGAGACGCTGTTTTATGTGCTGTGTTTTAACGCAAGTAGGGATGCCATGGCCTTAATAATTCTCTGCCTCTTGAAATAGACGTTTTTTGAAAGCGGAAACAAACAAATGTATCCGTCCAAGCTACTCAATCTCATCATCTTATTGTGAGCTTTAGCATGCTAAGTGAGGGGACACATTGACATTTTAACAGAGTCACCAAATACTCGAAACTAACAGACTGTTCAACAGCCTACATCTGTCATTTAACAAATTAATTCTCAAGCAATATATTGTCTAATTGTGGCTCCCCAAAATGGCAGTGCTGGTGTTCACACCTTTCCCATAAAACAATACATTATCCGAAGGAGGAGGTAGGTCAATGGTAACAAGCAATTCCACTCAAAACTATCGAGGACTGCCCCATATATCACTATTCTTTAAATTGAGGATTATATCTGATACCTAACAAGAGTAACCACTACAGAAGCAATACTCTGAATAAGTAAATTTTAGATTCTTAGAAACTGGTGGAATGTTCTCAGCTATCAACAGCAGGCCATGTTTTCCCAGTGAGGTGAAGATATATCTCGACAACTACTTAAACTGAACCGATAACTTGATCTACAAGAAAGTTGATTTTCTACCATTCCTATTCTTTAATGCATGTTAGCATTTGGAATTTGATCCATAGCTTGTTATGCCCCCTCTGATCTACTGTTTAATTCAGAAGCATCGTCATTGTTGAGTGTGGTCAGTCCAAAGTTGGTACATTTGCATATTGTTATTATGAATAGACGAAGCAGAGTTACCGTAGAACCCAGACCCTCGATTAAGAGGGCTACCACCATTCTCATCAGACGACTCACTTGAGCCACCTTGCGAAGGAGGACTCCCTGTCAACTCTGGAGCTCCGAAATTTAGCATACTTGATGTTAGCATGGACGAAGGTCCTGTTTTGGAAGCATCTTGGCTCTGTTTTTTCCCATCAGCAATAAAGCTGCCAACAATGACCTGGAAGTAGAAAGAAAACGTCATTAAACAAGAATAAAATACAATGAAACCGTTTATCATGACCTGACAAGTCAACTTCCTTGATACCCAGATGGTTATCCAGTAAACACAAATTAGGGCTTCTGAGATGTGCATGTAGCAAAATTTTCAGCATACTGTTTTGGTGGTAATTTGTAATCACACATGGGTGCATGGAAATCGCAAAAACAAATTAGCAACAGAGAGATACCTGAACTGGTGATGCTGCGTGTAGCATCCCTGCAACTCCACCACCTAATACTCGACCATCAGATCCAGCCAATGAGACACTTAAACCACCACTCCTGCTGTGACTACCATTATTTTCAGAAAGCAAGAAGGAACCTGATAAAGAAATAATTTCAAAGCGTCCCTGCAATTAAAAAACATAGCCATATTTAATTTGAGTATAAATGACAAGGTAAAACAAGCCAAACAGCTACCATTGTGCGGATTATTTTGGTTAAAAAAGTATTGTCTTTAACCATGTAAATATGAGATTTCAGCTTGCCTTTTTTTTTGAGAAGATGGGTTAGGAAAAAGAGCTATCATACCTTTGGGTTAAATTCTATGTTACTTGGATTCAAATGTGAGTTAGATAAAGCGACGTGACAGAAATTGAGCATGTTCAATTTTTTGTAAGTTTTTTCCATGTATTTAGTGGGTCCTTGAAGGGTCACATCTTAGTACTCTTGTTCAAATATGTATCAAATACAGGTGCAGACATGGTTTCTTATTCTACTATCATTAAGTCGTTTCACCTATCAAATTTGAACTAAGGGTTCACTTCAAACCCTTCATCCAACGCAGGTACCACAATCAACAATTACCTGGTCCTTTTGACACTGTACCAGACTAAGCTAAAATGATCCAAGAGATGAACAGCACTATCCCCTCATCACATAAAATTTCCACATTAATGAATTTTATTTTTTGCTTGAACTGGGGTGCTAACATAATGTAAGCGTGAACACATAAAATCAAACACATTTTCCTGTCCAAAGGGAAGTCCATAAAGTTTATACTTCAGCAGCCATGGAAACATGGAGCAATCCTACTCCTATCTAACATATGGTGCAGAGCAGATGCACCTGATTCAAGCTTAAGCTTAGTTTATCAGATGGATCTTATATATTGAAATTAAAAGTACCTCGTATGTCACTGTACCACCAGACATTGCAGGTTGGCGGAGTGTAACATTAGAGATGGCACCATTTGCAGAGAGAATACAGACTGTGCGTGGTCCTTGCTGTGAAAAAGCCATAACCTTTGATGCTATGTCCTGCAAATGAAAAAGCCACGCATTTAGTCACTTTGTAAATAAGGTCTGATAGTTTAGAACATGAGCAAAGTGGATAGTCTTGCAAATTTGTTGGCTTGCAGTACTTTTTAAGGCAGATCCACCTTTGATGGAATAAGAGTATGCACTTTGCCTCAAGTTATTGACTAGAAGAGGCAATCCATTACACTAAAATAATCAATGAATCCTTGTCCTTTGACAACAACAGAAAAGGGGAAGGGAAAAAAATGTTAACATTTCAGGACTCAAGCTAATTTCTGCATGCACAATTTATATCTCCCCAACTCAGCATTTGGAGTATGCAGAAATACAATTAGAGCTAAAGATAATCAATTAACAAAGCTCCACTTAGGAATTATAGAATGAGTTGCTTTACTCAATCATTTTTCACAAAGCATAATTCTAGAGTTATCAACAACGGATTGAAAATATTCTTTCATGCTGCTAATACACAAAATGGATGACTCCACCAACATAGATGGCTTAAAACAATTGAAATTTCAATCTATGAACAATATTTCTCATTTCCATCTGAAAGGACAACCATTACAACCTCATATATTACTTATAATGAAACCTCACCTCACCGGCTTCGACGGTGATCACATGAGGAGTAAACCCCACTCCTCCAACTCCTCCTGCTCACAAAACAAGCAAATAAAATGAACTTAGAAAACGTTAGTACATAATAAGCAAAAACACTAACTTCTTTTTTATTTCAACTATTAGTTACCTAATGCATCCATCTGTCTCTTGCTAGAACCCGGTGGCCTTCCACGGTTCCTTTTAGCCGGCGGTTCCGACACAGCACCACCACCAGCAACGCCACTATTACTTCCCAAACCGACAGAATCACCATCGCCATGATTCGCGGAGTTAGAAGCAATTGGAGTGGTCGGTGCCAATTGTAAAAGTGCAATGTTACCATCAGGAGCATACTTTCTAGGCCTACCTCGCTTCTTCTTCATGGCCGCCGGTTCCGTGTTGTACCGGAACTGCGGCGATCCATCAAAGCCAACGGAATTCAAAGAATCCAACGGTTTGGGCTGCTGTTGCTGTTGTTGCTGCTGCTGCTGCTGATGACGCTGCAGCGGCACCGGCGAAGACAGTGAGTTGAAAGGGAAACAAGGAGTGGAAGAAGGAGGGATGTTGTTAGCCGTTGGATTAGAACTGATTAAGCCGGAGTTCGAAGGATACGACGAAGATGTGTGTCCCATTAGCATCTGTTGAGGTTGTTGTACCTGTAATCCTCCTGCCGGACTTTGTACTTCTCTGGGTTCCATTTCTGAAAATGTGTGAGAGAGAGAGAGAAGAGAGTTTTTCAAGTTAAAAGAGTTTGTGATTTAACTACTTTTGCGAAATGGGGGAAATCAAATGGATCTTCAACAACAAGAAGACAAGAGTACAAATGAAATTACACAACTGGGAAATGAACAAAAATGCCCATTTCAGTTTTGGTTAAAACAAATATGTAATTGTACACCCTCCAACCTCCAAGTCCAACTAGGGTTCTTTCTTTCCTCCTTTTTTGCAAGTGTGCACTTTATTGTCCTGGTGGAGTTGTTTCAATGTTTTTCTGTAATTTTTAATTAGGTTACGTGGCAGTTTATGCAAGAGTTAGTGATTTTTAAGTAATATTATCATTATTCCAATTCAAATTGCTTAGTGTAGTGGATACCTAATTATTATATATTTTTTAATTTAGTTGATATTGAGAGAATATATGGTAGTTTAGCGGTACAATGTCATGTAAGAAAAGAAAAACCAATGACTGTAATTATTGCTAAAGGATACCAAAAACGGTGGCAAATTGAAATTGTAGCAGGCCTGGCGTTGGCGTGTTGTAGATATAGTGTTTGTATCAACTTTGACAGACAAAAACAGGACTACATCAATCTCATAGTAATTGACGGATGCTTGCCTTCCTCATATACACATGTAACTGCCATATCATTTTAATAGCTACTGCTATATTTTCATACCACGGCTTACTTTTGTTTACTTTCAGAAAGTCATAATCTATATCTAAATGGGAAAACAGCCCAACAATCACCAAAATTAAACATGTCAGTTTTCAATTGTCTGGATCCACACCTCACCTCACCAGAGCATTAACCCAAATTCATTTCTTGCAATTTTTCTATATAATTACAATCCGATTTAAGTTCCATCCTCACTTCTTTCATTTTTTAATTATTTTATGCGTGTATCTGGTACATATTTAAACATTATATTTTAAAAATTATCCGAATAATATTTATAAGAGAATCGGAGGCAATGCTTTAAGTATAAAACAGAAGACTATAAACCAAAATTTGTGCCTGAAATCTCCCAGAAACGTGGATAATCGAGCAAAGATTCGGAAGGAACGATGCTTTAAAATGGTATGCCTTATAGCCCCTTCATTGCTGTACAGCACCTTAAAAACAACTTTTCCCGACTTTTGAAAACAAAGGAAAAGCAAAAGCACAGATGGAAAAGAAAATTCATCATCTCAGGTCAAACGAAAATCTTGCATCGTAACATTTCAAATTACACAACATTATTATTGGCGGGCTTCAAAACATCAGTTTAGAAAATAGAATGAAAATCTTGTACTGAATGCAATTACCGACTGTCAGGTGAATCTAATTCCAAAATCTAAACTTCCAGGTTCCAGCTATCCCGACCATGCTACGTTCTAAACGACAAGTTATGTGCCAGTATAGGCAAGGTGAAAAACATGAGATATGTCCCTGTCATGCTCTGTTTTATTCATTTCCTTCAGCAAGAATCACTTTTCTACTTCGTTGATATCGGCAAGTAAGAATTCTTATCACTGCTCACTTGCTTTGATACAATCTAAAAGTGAATCCCTTTTTTTTTTTGTACCTGATCTCATATAGCGACCATTCAACCGTGTTATACCAACTAATCTCCCGCAACTGCAAATGAAAAAATGTAACTTGTAAAGTTGCATTTGGTACAGGCTTTTGTGAAGGTTATTGATTTCTTGCGCAAAGGAAATAGAAAATGCTTATTTACAATGCAACTTGACATATATCTGCCATATGAGTCTTGCCAACATGCATTAAACCTCAAAATATAGCTTGCTCCGACAAAAATGGGGACCACAGTCCTTCCTGAGTAATGTAAAGCTTTAAAATTGCAGGGTGGGTAGCCAAAGTCCATGATTTCTGCAATTTCATTAGACAATTATTCCAACTTTTAATGATTCGAATAACATTTGAGGCCAGGTTTAAATGATTTTCTTCACCCTTCCTTTCTATAGATCAAATGCCTTAAATAAAATTCCTAGTATTGAAGTTAAGATGCAACCTGAGAGACAATAAATCTGCAGAGTCTACTAGTAATATTGAAATCTTTAAGTGGCTACCAGCTTATCACAAATAACTAGTGAATCCAAAAACATAGCACTGGAATATTAGAATATGATGACTCAAGCTGAAAAAATGGGTAAAGGAAAGTGTGCAGAAGAAACATTCAACTGTCCTACAATACATACCAACCAGAAACTCATAAATCAGAACAAAATTATTATGAATAGCATCTTCATTAAAGACACCACCGAAATAAGATTTGAACCATCCAGCAGCCTGCAAAAAGAGCAAAAATGCCACTACCAGTTATGATAGAAAAACGAATTGCATATTTTCTAGTGGAATGTAAGGCAAATCTGTTGTATATAGAAAGTAGAGAACATGAAATCTATGACTACCTCAACAACGAACTTGAAAGCACAAGCTACATTTGCATTAGCGTTGCTTCTAATGACTATTGATGTAAACATTACTGAATCTCGTGTAAATGAAAGAGCAACCTCCAATCTATCGAACGGGACATGTAGCGAGTTCTTTTGTTCGCGTGATTTCCACTCGGAAGGCGTGCACCATGTCTCTCCTAAATGAGAGATTATACGAATCAAACATACACTATAACACTTAGGAGATTATGGTAAACCAAACTCTAGACTCGCTGTTTCACGGAAAAGAAAAAAAGAAAACTAGCTATTAGGAGGAACTGAGACGCATTCACGCCGAACTCAGCGAAATTAGTTCTCTTCATATATACAAATTTCTATTAGCTCGAATTGAAGGAAAAAGAGAGAGTGAGTTACCTGACACCGTCGCGGTAGAGACGATTGATGAGGACATCACCTTGGAGATTCAAGAAGTAGATGGCGGATGCGACCACCGGCATCTTCCTCGCTCCATTGGCTCGCGTCCGAAGTTCAATGACATGAAATCAATTGGCGAAATGATTGGATTGGCCATGGCTGAAACCGTTGGCGGAATCTGGAGAAATAGAAGGCGTCGGCGTTCGATTTTGGTTCGGTGATCATAGCATGTGTGAAGAAGATAATCGAAAAGCATTAGCAAATGTATTCGTAAGAAAGAAAAGAATATGCTAATCTATGAACTTAGCCCTTACCATTTATTTTATTTGTAATTTTGGCTCTAAATTTTTTATCACTTTGTCCCTTATCCTTAAAATTTTAACTAAATTACTTTTCTCAACCATTATAAAACCTTAACCCATCACTGCGTATTTCGTAAAATTAAAAAAAAAACATAAAAAATAATAAAAAGATTCAAATGTTTTAAAAACAAATTCATATTTTCTTTTAAATATCTACATTAGTACTAAAATACATGTAAACTTTCACACGAATAACTTTGTTAAAATTTTAATAACTATTTAATTTTTCGGTAATATAACAATTTGACTAAGATTTGAAAATTAATAACCAATCTGACCAGAGGCAAACCTTAGGGACTGGCAGGGCTCGGCCCCTTAAAATAGAATATTGCTATTTAGGTCAGTAAAGGTAAAATTATACTTTGTCTCCCCTAAAATTATAAAAATTTGATTTAATTTTTTAAAAATTATCAAAATATAAACTATAAAAAATTAAAATTTCATTCGGTTTCTAAAAAGTTGTTCTGACTTCGCCCCTAAATGTGACAAAAAGGGTAAATATTAAGCCCCTAAATGTGATAAAAAGGATAAATATTAAGGGTTAGATTTAATATTATGCTTGTATATTATCATAAAAGTTTGGTTTCAATTTTTTTTTTTGAAAAACATAAAAGATAGAGTAATTTTTCTATTTTTTTAAATGCTTATATTTTTTTAATTCAATATTTAATAATTTTCTATTTTACATACATCTTAATTTTTTTTAATATTTACATTATAGGATTATATATTATTATAGATTTAGTTTTTATGTGTTATAAATTATATAATATATAAAAATAACATAACATAATATATTATAAACATAGAAAGCGAGTCAGATCTCTCTGAGCTCGAGTTTGAGGACGACTCTTATTTTAAATGGGCCTAATTTTTTTTGTCAAAGCTCATTTTTAAAGTTTTTTTTGTCGAAACCAGGGTATCTATTGCCGTTAGCAATGACTAATCCACTCGCCGCATGTGCTCTCCAAAGAGGTAAATGATTGGCCATGAGATATGCTTTCTAAAGTTCGTTTTTTAAGTTTAATATTTTTGCTCAAATCCTCTTATATTTAACACAAGCCTTTATAATTTGAGAGATAACTTAACCCATGAATAAGTCTAAATGCAAATGACTTGCATTACTTAAAAGTTCGCTTAGATTTTAGGTTCAAATATGTACAACCACATTCCTTACCTCTTAATAAAACAAATGGGTAAACTACCCCTAAGGTCATTAAACTATTATTAAGTTTACACTTTGATCACTTGATTTCAAAAAGTAATAAATAGTCATTTAATTATTCGAAAGTTTTCATTTAAATCATTAGACTATTAAAATTGCCATCAAATGGCTTTTTTCGTTCACAATGCTGACACCAATTGACAGCTCTTCTTCCCTTTTTTTTAGTTTGGTTTTTTTTCATGAAATGACTTTAAAGATCATGATTCTGCAAATCAAATCCGAATGGCTTTCTTCTTCTTCTTATTCAATACCAACTGTCAAATTGACTTAGACTTAAAGGTATATTCTTTTATTCGTCAATGCGTATTATTCCACCGTACTAATTGTTGAATCAACACTTGGAACTCACAGGTCGGACTTATAAAAGAAAAGGCTTAGCAACCCAATGCCTTAAATGAAAACTTCCAAATATTTCAATAATTATTTCGTAATTTTTTGAAGTTAAGTGGGCCGAAGTGTAATTCTACTAATAGTTCAGTGATATGAGGTGTAGTTTATCCAAAACAAATAAAACAAATGTAATTCTTAATATTCCATAAAAAGGAAAAAGGTAAACTACAAAGACGGTCACTAGACTTTGGTGAAAATTTGTTTTTGCCACCAAACTATGACAAGTACATTTTTCTCACTAAAGTTATTGACTTATAACGTTTTGGTCACAAGTCCGTTAATGAAGGTTACAAACTTAACGAAAAAGTGAGGTGGTACATTAATTTACTGGTTAATATCCAATTTAATCCTTGAACTATAACTAAAACATTCAATCTGTTACTTTTACAATATTTTTAGCAATAATTTTGTAATTTTTTTAAACCATCTAAAATTATCAAAATAATTCTTAAAATAATTCTGAAAATTCATTATTATTTTCTAAGATCATATAAATATTTTAGTAATTATATTTATTTAAAAATTTCTAAAATTATATAATAAACAAGATATTTTTTAAAATTATATAATATTTTTACAAATGAATAATTTTTTAAGGTGACCATCAACGGCTTCCTATGCGTGCATCTTACATAGAAAACACGTATTTTTTAATTTGTAAATACGTATTTTGTTTATTATATAATTTTTATGAATTTTTTTAAATTTTTGTACATATTTATAATTTTAAAAATATTTTTATAATTTTAAAAAATAAATAATAAAATTTCAGAAATTTTAAGATTTTTTAAAATATCTGTTTTTTTTTCAGAATTATTGTTAAAAGTATTGTGAAAGTATCAAATTAAATATTTTAACTATAGTTTAAGGATAAAATTAGATATTAACAATGACACGTACTTTTCCCATTTAGACTGTAAGAGTCATTAATGGATGAGTGACCAAAACATTATAATCATAATTTTAGGCAAAAAAAAAATTCACCAAAATTTAATCATCATTTTTATAGTTTAATTCGAAATATCAAATCCAACGGTGGAAAATACAGTTTTAAATAATTTCCGTACAAAGGAAAGTAGGATATGAGCCCCTCTTTCTTTTAATTGTTTTATCTCCAGATGACCAATAACTGATTAGATTATGAGACCGGTATCAATGGAACTTGTGGTTCCCTGCAATTCCTGCACTTCACTCCACCGGAAACCGCCTCTTCACCCGCGAGTCTCATCTCTGAAACGCAGTGCTTTTTCCTTGAAATGCCGACGCACAACTACATCAGAGCTCCAGTCTCCGGTGAGCGTTACCTGCCGGGACGGTAGTCTTTCCCCTTCCATTCCAACTCATAAAGTCACCGTCCACGACAGATTTCGAGGTGTCGTTCACGAATTTGTTGTTCCTGAGGTACAGCGTTTCACTCCGTTTGTTTCCTGAGAAAATGCCGAAGAAACGATTGACCTATATTATAGTTGGATTAGAATAACTAATTTTCTATTAGGAAAAAGGGGAGTTGCAGTTTATTCATTAGAACAACTTACTAAATAATTTATTAGAGACTAATATAGGGATATTCGATTGAAATTTCAGGACCAATACATATTACATACGGCTGAATCTCAAAACATTACGCTTCCATTTGCATGCAGGCACGGTATTGTTCTTTAAATTTTGAATAACTTTTGTTTCTAAATGTCGCGAAGGGTGTCACTTTTTCTGATGATTCAAGTTTTTCGTGATCATTAAGTTACTGTAATTGAGCTTAATTTACCTATTGGACTTAAGGCTGTTTTCATTGTTTTGAATGAAGAGTTCCTTTACATGTCAGGTTGTTGTACTAGCTGTGCCGTCCGTGTAAAGTCTGGACAAATAAGACAGCCTGAAGCTCTTGGGATATCTGCTGAATTGAAAGCAAAGGCATGACTTCTATGTTTCAGATTTATGGAATATGAATTCAGTTGCTTGTTTGTTTTGCTTATTATTTGGCATTTGAGTTTTAATTCAAACCTTTAATTCAATTTCATTGTATTCAAGCCTTCTATTCCGTTTTATCTTATTTTCATGTCTAGTCATCATTTTTACTATACCTTAGGTTTCTATATGAAGTCAGTGCACCTCTAGACATTTAACTAACAGGAGAGGCATCAAAGGACAAAGAAATGTTGTATAGACACACAAGGAATGTAAATGTAAACAGAAGAAGATTCATAACATGGGTTTTATTGTGCAGATTAACCAAATTAAGAGATTACTGGCCTAATTTGGAAGAGATGTAAACTTCTTCACATTGATGTTAAATTTTGCTGAAGTTTCTGTAGATCATAACTGAATAGATGCTATACCACTATTTTAATGTCCACCTGAGCTTTAATCTTCCTAGTTTCTTATTGGTCTTCCTAACCAATAACCATAAGTGATGAATGTACCAAATCAGAGAGGGAGAGGGAGAGAGAACACCGTTATCATTTAGCATGCATTAAATAAACTACATGTGCTCAAATATATTATACTACTTTATTTAAAACTTCTTTCATGATTGTTCCATTAACTTAGTGTTTGGAGTACACCTTAAATTTATTTTCTTCTTATTTTGGGGGCTTAAATGCAGGGATATGCACTTCTTTGTGTGGGGTTTCCATCGTCTGATGTTGAAGTGGAAACACAAGATGAAGATGAGGTAATGTGCGCAACTCTAACCATCTATTTTGGAGAACCACTAGTTGCTCTTTGTATGTTAAGCAAATGTTAAGTTATTGCAAACAAGTCAAAGGCTGATTGCTACATCATGTGCCTCAAATTTCTCGTTATAGGAGCATCCAAATGTGTCTTCAACCACATTTATCTGAATTTGGTTTTCTTGTGTGTCTGTAAACCTTTATTTATATAAATAAAAAATAATCTGAATTTGCTGGCATGTGCAGGTGTATTGGCTTCAATTTGGAAGATATTTTGCTCGAGGACCAATTGTAAGCCCACAGCTTCTGAAAATTTTGTAAACATTAATATGTGACAAGTAGTCGATGAAGACAAAGGATAGTTGAAAAGGAGATAAAGCTGATGCACAGCTACTGCCTCTTTCAGGATTTTAATACTTAATTACCTCAACTTTCTTGAAATGGTCTTAACATTGAGTTATTTAATTTTTACTATGGCAGGAAAGGGATGACTATGCGTTGGAGCTAGCCCTGGGTGATGAATAAGCTGCTTACATTACATTAGTGAAAGTTGAGCATAAACCATGTAAAGCCTGCTGCGGATTCTGTATCTTTTCATTTTTATAGTACCCCAGCTGAAGCAATGTGATTATGACTCAGTGAATTTGACATTGTTGACATCTTTAAGTTACATGTATTAACTTCTTCAATGTATGTTTTCCTTGTGCCAATTTAGCATTTTCAGCTGTTTTTGTTGCCATGCTATGACTGCACTTGTATCTGTCATTATCTGTAATAGATAGTTTGCATGTACAGTGTCTCTGGATGAAATGGTTCTTGGTAGATTAGCTACCATCTTCAAAGTGAGCTTCATCATGTTTATATAGAAAATGATGAATCGAGGATAGACAGTGAGTGAGAAAATGCGAGGATGTCCAAACACTCACTGAAGCTTTAAATTGAGGATATTTCAACAGCATACTCAGCTTTTTGTATAAAAATTTTACAGCATAGAGTTCACGACCTTCCTTGTATCGAAAAATCAAGGTCTGTTGTGGTGGGAAAGGTTCTGTTTCTTCTAGAAAGTAGTTGATTTAGAATAAGAAATAAATATAAACAATTTATACATGCATGAAGGAGTTGTGAACTTTGTTTTTCTTTGCTTGGGCTGAACGACGGATGTAGAAGACCTCCCACTTGTAGTGAGTCCTCGATCAATGATGAAGGCGGAATCCATTTCCCAGTTTTTGATACAAAAGAAAGCTAAAGTTAGCAAGCACGCAGTGTAGCGCTTTCATTGTATTTCCATTAAAATGATTTTTGCCCCTCTTAATTCCTTTGTTTCTGCCTTTAGGATCAATAAAGTCTTCTTATGAACAACAACCTGGTTGCATTGCTGTTTCTGGCCCCTTAATTTAAACATTACTGGTTCACATTATTATTATTATCCTTTGTCCAAAACGTCGAGTAGGGAAGTGAATGATCTGTCTATTCAGAATCGACCACTTCTTTCTATTTTCTAGTTTCTAGACCCGACCATACTGTTTGGTTATCATATTTCTCTATACGTAAAGTCAATTTCTTCATGTCCGAAAAACGTTTTTAGACATCCTAGGGTTTCAATTGCTTTCTTGGATTCTTAACCTTTGGGGTATAAATTGGTAGTGTCTTGCTACATAGCTAGCCACTTAGCCCGACATAATCTGTTTTGAGACTTGCATCTTAGCCAAAATGAGGGGCAACAAAGGTTTACCTCTTTTTTTGTTTGTTCAAACTTGTATCGCAAGTAGTTTGATTTTGCAACAAAACTCTCCGGTTATTCAGAGCTGATGACTCCATGTTAAGGTCAATTGTTGCCTCTTGAAACTTTGTTGACCTCTGTTTCTTAAATCGAGTTTGCAACCCTTGTGTCATTCACGAAGGTCCTCGTATATCTGCTACTTTAGTATGCAAAGAACTTAACTTCGTGTATCTTTGTCTGTATGAATGTGCTTGAATGAAATCTTATGCTAATTGCCAAGGCTGTTGCCGCCTTCATCATAAGTTCATGACCATTAATTTAATCTTTATTCTCTTTCGGTGTTAGCTTGACATAGCATTTCATACTGTAGTAAGTGTGCTTAACAGTTAACTCTTCGGTGTGGTTGGAGAGTTATTCAACATGTATTGAAATACCTCATATTTCCATCCTAGTCTTTGCATTCACTTTCATATTTCAATGCTTAGACTGGCATGGACATGTCTTATTCTAATCAGTTTGGCAAAACAAGTGAAAGAAAGAAAACTCCAAACGGAGCGAGGTTAGTGCTATCTTTATCTTTTTCAAAGATTCATATATAGAGATGAGCATGAATTGCAGAAAACAATAGAATTCCGTTATAATAGTTTATAACTTCCTTATTCATGTAATTTTTCCATGCATGTAATTTTTCATGTAGCTAAGCACCACTGGATAAGGTCAAAGAAATGGTTAAATTCATGTCTATTTGCCTTTTGTTCCTGGTTCCTGCTGTAAAAATTTTGGACCATGTATATTAGGAGATAGGTTCTATAAAGGACCACCAGATAGGGAATTTGAACAATTAAAAAATATCCTATAGCTGGTAATATCTAAGTGGAAATCAGCAGCAAAGCTGAAAAGGGCTTGCTTCGAGTGATAGTTTGCGAATATCAATTAATTGAGATAGGAATCTTAAGTCCATAATGCTAATCTTTAGGTACCAGATCCAAAAGGGACACAGATAAGGAGTGAAGTTAACAGTTGAAACAGAATATATTACAGGACAAAAGCAGTGGACTTGAGTCATTATTGACCGGCTCTACTTGTCAAAATGCATAACCGTTATTTCACATCACACATTAAGCTTTTTAGTAGTAATCCACACTGCAACATTTCACTTCCTGGTTATCCAAGAAGGATGGAAAAGAACTTGCCTTCAGGAATGTTAATATAGCTTTACAACCTGTCTTCCCTTATGAAAATGTGAAAGTGCTGTGGGCCTATACCGAGTCATTAGGACCATCTACCAATAAATATCGAGCCTCTACTGTCCTTATTCTAAGTCCCCACTTAAGTGATGATAGGTCTATGGACCTCACCACCACTGGCATCGGTCTGATGGGCATAATTTTCTGAGACAAAGTCATGGTCGGTTGACCCAAAACTTAGTTGCTTTTACCTCTGCAGATAACATAACCTTTGGCCTCTGAAATGTGTGTGTCTCAACTTCATTAGATAGAGAATATGCCTCTTGGATATTGTAGTTTTATCCATGAGATCTGAAAGCGACATTATCAGGCTGTTTCTGAGAACCTAAACATCGGCAAGTAAAACTGCGAAAACATTGAATTGGGAAATCTTTTCCAGATATATGATGTCTTTAGAAAATAAACAGTATATGCAAAGACTTCATCATAATGTCTGAAGATAGACATGAAGAAAGAGATGTTCCATGTTCAGGTCCAGCTGATTGTATTCCGTGCTCACCGACAGTTTAATATCAACTAGGCAAGTTTAGACTAAATGCTAGTTGTGATATTCTGTTCTTATCTGTACTGGGAATCTGGTTTCAGTCGAACTTGACCATGGTGTGCAATATGACCAACTCGTTCGGTTTATAAGCGGATTTAACCAGAAATATACTCTTTAGTCTTCAGTATTCTTGCTGAAGTTTGTAGCCTGAATTATGAAGAAGTTATTGATTGATTTCAGGTCACACTGACATCATCAACCATGTAATCAGCTAGATTCTCTAAAATCTGCACCTCAATATTTTCTATAAAAATCTATATGGTCCCCAATGTAATTTTCTTGGGCCAATATATGTTTTATAACGAGTGACTATGAAACAGTTGTCTTAACTTAGACCGTTGGTAATTAAAATTGAAGAGGAAGAAAAGTATCAGAGATGAACTTTATGCCCTGTATTTATTGCCACTCATATTCATAGCAAATCAAAAGAAAACAAAGTTTATCTTATCTGGACTCGGAAGATAACCGATTGTTCAAACTGTTAAAAAACGTCTTCTCTGATGGAATTACTTATAATGCATCCAACCAGCTACCCAAAACCGCTTATTTCATATGTCACGCAAGGAAAAATAACTCAATACAATGCGAGGAGGAGGAGTTTCCTCCATTTGCCGATGGGACGCAACCTCGGTGGAAGATATTTATAACGTGCAAAGCAAACTTGTTGCTTTTAATATTTGACTTGGGGTCTAATATAGTCTCAGCTGTTGAACTTCTGTTCAGCAGCACTAGCTGAGCCCTGCATCAATCAATGACACAACACAAACAGTGAACACAATGCTAAACAAAAGAAATCATTCATAGGAATATGAAAAACGGCTCGCGATGAAACTATTATATCGCCCCCAAAGAGGTAAGATTAACAAGTATAATCTTTAAATGACTTTTCTCGAGATAGTTACATTTGCAAGAAAAACTCCGAATAATTTCAGAATGCTAGTATATATTGTCCATATTTTATTTGCAGTGTAATCAAAATCGAACTCTGTAATCCGATATTATGATCAAGTATTATGGTTTCTTGCCTGAATTTTTTAATTCAAAGCCGATAAGAAAATGGTGTATATAAAACAGTTAGCAAGTGAGAACAAACTGTAAACTAACCCCAACTGATGTCACAAAATTGCAAACTGCACATTTTACGGATCTCGCTCCATACTGGTACATTAGTAACATCCTGCAGTTCCCACAATTTACATGTGCCACCTGATTTGCTGTCAGAAGTGAAGGAAAATTTGAAGCTTTGACCAAAAATAATAGAAGTTCAATTGACAAGCCTTTGAATCTCTATAATGTTTCAAGAAAAAGAAAAACATTACTGAAGTTGCGAAACATCATAATCTGTTAAGGATACCTTCCAAGGCCAGATTGACAGTGTGACAACACGAACATTGAACGCTTGTTGCTCCGCGGATGTACATTAATAAGGTATGACAGCCTCCGCAAACCAACTGTGCCATTTCTGTGCCTGTATATTTCAGAAGTTTGACTTACAATTTATACACAGGCTTTCCAAAAAGAAGATTCAATCAAGTAAATAGCAGATGATGTACCGGGAGGCGGCACTGCTGTTACTGCATTGCAAACAGCACAACACACAGAGGTTGCTCCAACTGGATAGAGCAATAAATTTCGACAACCGGAACACACAAGTTGGCTTTGAGCACCTGGTTAGCATAGGTTTGGCCACTAGATCAGTTGTCAATGGAAAGTAAAAAAAAAAAAAGAGAGTAGAAATACAGTAACTTTTGTAGATGCAGAAAGGTTAATGACTTAATTCATAAATTCTCCTGTCTTTGACCAATTTGTTGATGAGGCCAAGCTTGTTAGAAGCCAAACTAGACTTGTAATATTGGTACTTTACATCCATAACAACCTGTGTATCTTAATGCCAAAGCCATACCCTTGCACAGCATGAACATCAGAAAAAAACGGAAAAAAAAAAAGAAGCAAAAGGGGGCAAAACGAAATTGAAGCAGACGTCCTGAATCAGATATCAGAAATTCTATTTGGATTTGCTAATCATATATGTAGTTACAATGAGACTTAACTCTTTTCTGAATGAAAAAAAGGCTAATGAAAGAGGTCCTTCAACTAAATAGCAATGGAATTCACATTGTTTAAAGAAAAATCTGTTGCAGAACAGATAGAAGAGAACAAGATACCATTGGCAGCAGGAGGAGTGTAGGGTGCTGGAGGTGTGGGATATGGCGCAAGGGGAACTGGCATTGTAAAATCAGACAGAGCTAAACTCTCCTTTCAATAGTTCACTGTCTAGAACCAGAGAGCATCAAGCTTTCTCCCATACTTTACCATGTCAGACAAGAATAATACAAGAAAAGCTCAGAAAACAGCAGAAATATTGCAACTATGGGTAACTCAAGAGAGTGACCAAAAATGAAAACAGAATCGACTATGATTAAAAATTATACCAGTTCAACTGTGAGACACAAGGGAAACGATGGGGGTAGAAAGAGTCTGAGTTGCACAACCAACAAAAACAATGAAAAATACCCAATTCCCAATTTGGAAACTTTCTTAGATAGCCATACGATATGGTAGTTTTTTAATGGATATAAAAAGGAGAAAAAGAAAAAGGAAAAGGAAAAGGAAACGGAAACGGAAACGGAAACTTCAGGACAATTGATAAACAAAGAAATTCAGTTAAATCATTATGAAGCGGGGCAAACATATATACCTGTTCAATATGCAGATGAAGTGGTGAGAAATAGAGAGAGAAAAGAGAGGATTAAGTTCAGAATAAAGTCGTTGTTATTGTAATGATTTCCCATTTTTACCATGTGCCTTATCAGTTCATTTTAGGGAGTTAATGTCAACTGAAAGCTTTCATTTTTATTCTTATCAAAAGAGAGATAAAAAATAGAAGCTTTCATTTTCCTTTTGGCGAACATGTACGCATTATGCAATGTGAAAAATTTCACTCCCCCCCCCCTGTTTTTATTCTGATTTTTACCTGTTTGCAATCCCCATAGAATGTTGATTTGTATCTCCATTTTGGTGGTATATCAAGATCAACTTTGGGGCTGAAAACTCTGGACCCCATACCCTTTCCTTGTCTCACTGTCAGTGGAGCTTTGCATTTACTGTTAAAAAAGAATTGCATGGAGGTGAATGTGTTGCAATAACCCCACAGTCTCCTCTCTCCCTCATGGGAGAAATGGAGGGGCTAACTAAACCATTGAGCCACATCTCATGGCCAAAAGCAAATCAGGGACCATCTGTTAAAATTATCACTCTGGGGGCAAAATTCATACAACTTTACAAATATAAAGTTGGGATTCTCTTATACTCAAATTGCCAAGAAAAAAAATCACAACTTTTTGGTGCTGTGCCTGTTATGGGTGAGCTTAGGAGTTTGGAGGGTGAATATGACAGAATCCTGTAATTCTGGGGTATCCATATCTTGATTTTAACCATTTTTATAATCTATTTCTTGGCCTATGGAAAGCTTAAATCCTGTCTCATAAATCATCTTTGTGATTCCCTTTTTGTAAGCCAAGGTCTTTAATATAGTTAGGTTATATCCTAGGTCAACTCACCATCAAAACCACATAAATGAAGAAACCAATTAGAAGAAAAAGAGAAAAAAAATGGAAAACTCATGAAAGTGAGTCAATGTCATTTCTTCTATTTTGCAACAGATCATTTCAGCGTCTATTTTCAATTATTATTGTCTGCAGCAAACGAATCAATAATGCATGAACAAAGAACAATAATTGTATTGAGAAAAAAAAAACTGGAAATATATATATATATATAAAAGGAAAATGTTAAAAGAACAGAGGGAGAGACAAAAAGGCTTAATTGTTTGAAGAAAGGTATGTAGTTTCATCAAGTATGGGCAGGGAGTTCTTACAAGAACTTTGATGACAATCTCCATAATAGGTCCATAGACAGCATGCCATGCAAAGACACATGGGGACCGCCTCTGTATGTACTTTTGTTGGCTTTTCTTCGCACTCTAGACTGGATATTCTTGTCTTTTCCTTTAGTTAACTACTAATTCAACCAATAATTTTAAACTCTGAAACTAGCTACCCTTGCTTTCCTATACCATGCCCAATAACTCAATTGTTTGCTTTCCAATCCAACTTCTAGAAACCCATGTCTGTCATCAGCTATGTAAGTATTTTTTAAAAGGATATATTTTCTTGTATTCGATAATCACCTAACTAAATTCGAAGACAAGTTGGGTTGGATCCTAAATGAAGAGTAAAGTTCTTCCAACATTATTTTCTCTGCCTATAAATTTGAATATAAATTTTTAAAGAACATGAAACATCGTATTATTTAATTGAATAAATATAAATGAAAAATCGTTATCGAGCTAGTGTAATCAGAAGGGTAAATTTCTTCCAGTTTCAAACAAGAGTGTCATTAAATGGTCTGATTGAATGCTTGACCTGCTTTCTTTGTTGCCCTACAAATTAACCAAGTTTTAGCAATATGCTAAGTTTCAATAATAATAATAAAAGACACAGTCTATGAGCTTCATCAAGGCGTCACTTATACGTCAAACAAGAGATTTGATCTTATCTTTGAAAATCAGGCAGCCATTGTTTGAGCCATTTTAATTTGGTAATAAGGAGAGGACAAAAAAGGTCTAGATCAATTGATGTAGGAAAACAACACGCCCACAATATCAGTCCTTTCACTTAGTAATCAATTAATCTGTTTAAGCAAATTGAAATCCGAGAAAGGATTTGGTATCTAATCTTATCTATTATAGATTAAGGATAATCCTAAATTTTGGAACTCATCCATGTATGAAAACAGGCCACAAATCCTTCCTATTACACCGGATAAATATTATAATCTTTCTTCTTCGGAGCCTTATCTCTAAATATTTGAGTGAAATATAATTAATTATATGATAAAAACAATCAAAGCCAACATAAATATTTGTTTTAGAAGAGTTAAAAATGTCATTACAGGACAAGAACCAGAAATGTAAAACACTTTTGTCCAAATTTATAGCCCCATAACATCAGATGCTGACATTTCAATCCATGCTATTCGAATTTTAAACCACATTTCTGGGGATTTTTGCATGAAAGGGAAGAGAGGGCGGCATTTTATGGATGACATCAAATATTTGCCAAAAGAATCATAAAAGAGAGGCAATTATTTAACAAGACTTGCCCCAACTGCATTTCAGCTACTTCCTGTGGCAAAATATGGGATATAATGTACTAAAAGAAAAAAAGAAAAAAAATTTTGATGTATTACATAATATTTACATAGCAAGACCACAATCCATGAATGTATATTAAATTTCCAAAATTATCAAAGCAAAAGGAATTGCCTGACTAACACAAAATCTGTACAAGGAAACGTATATGCTTATAACCATACCATTCCATGAAAATGTATGTCATTTTAGCATAAGGTATAATGGCAGCATCCAGAAGAAAATTGCCAGATATTAGTCATTATACAATCGATACATAGCCTAAGAGGCAGCCGAGGTTCGTCTTATACAAACAATACTATTTGTTCAGACATGCAGGTTCCACATGTTTAAACTTTGGTTTTATGTACAAAAAAAATTTATGGTTTAGTCATCATCATTTTCTGAATCAGGGTTCCCATACACAATAGAGAAATAGAAACCTACTGTTCTAAGTGTGAGGCCCGGAAACCTGTGAGAACTATTGGGCCGCAGGTCTACCTTGATAAAAGGCCAATTCATGGTTTGTGCAGCCTCGCACTCTTCCCATCCATCTCCAATTGCACAAAAGCGGGTATTTCGATTGTCAAAACGTTCCTTGATCCACTGGAAACATTGTAGTTTCCCCACATCCCATGAACTGTAAACTGGAGAATAAATGTTTTGTAAGTACTAGGTCATTTGTTTTTTTTTTCTTCTCTTCACGATGAATAATGAGTTCACTTAAGAAAAACAGTATGCAGGCAAACTAGTGATGACGATAAATATGACCACCACCTGAACTCTTGAAACTACATGGAATGGAAAATAATGTCCTTATAGAGAGAATGGGAAAAAAAGGGTATTCTAAAGGAACTTGATACACGGAAGGTATCTTCTATGTGAAATCGAATTCTAGGCAATTCATCTCTTCCATTTAAAAGCTTTCTTCAACTGAAAATTTCCGCATTAACAAAAGATAAAATATTAAATTCCTGAGTCATGGCTAACAAGAGATATCTTTACTGGAAGATCAATTTAGGATAAGATTTTTTTTGAAAATGATGTGCGTTTAACCATCAATTACACTACCCTTGATTACTTCAACATTCATAAACTGCACAAAACATGAGGGACCTTCATAATTATCCTCTTAACATGAGTATGGCTAACTTAGCTGGAAAAGTCCTTTGGTTTTTGTGTCAAGGACCTGATATCAAATATTGAACTTGCCATGGACAGAAGTGGGGCACCCTTCGTTCAGTAGCTAGCCGTTGGAAGAAAAAAGTTTACTGTGTGGCATTTATTATGAAGATACCACTTGCTATGAGGATATAATATAAGAGAAAGTAAGCATAGGCAGGCAGAATACAGTAATTATGCCAATTAAAGTAGAGGCTGGTGGTAACAGTTTCTACATGTACTATGAAAAAAACATAGGTTACTTCAAGGGAATACAAGATTACTCACCATTTTCATGCGATATCAAATTGTCAAGTCGAAAGAGTAGACATTTAACAAGGCTAGGAATCAAAGACCCAGAAGTCACCAAAACATTTATGTGCCGGGACCCTGTAGCATTAGATCTGACAACCCCACCAGCAACGGTATTACAAATAGTAGGATCTTCATTCCCAGCTAAACACTGCTCCAAGAGTGCCCGTGCTATTTTTAGAAAATAAAGAATAAATACTGAGCAAAGCAAGTGATTTAAGAGAAAACATGAGAACTTTAGCTCAAGTTCCAAGAAAATTCTTAATTTTTTATGGCAAAGCTAAAACTTAAGCTTCAAATTAATGCAGGTTCAGTGAGAAGGATATCTCTAAGCTTTGAAAGACTCTTAAGAGGTAACAACTTTAGTGAGTTTTGAGCCCCATTTTAGAATACCACAAAAACACATTGAATATGGTCTATAAGTAAAAACCTACGGCACACATCAATTGATCTGCTTCACATACCCCAATATACATAGCAGCTATAACCTTTATCCGAAATACTCAAGAAGTTAATCTTCGACATTGATCTAAATCCAGAAAAAAGAATTCATAACACTCAATGAAAACGTGCAGTGACCACATCTAATTAAAACAAAACAGATTCAATATTAAGTATAATACTAGAACTGTCAACAACTCTAGTTCAGCACTAAACTAATGGCAGCTGGAAAAAAAACTGAATGCATCAGTAGCCATATCATAGTCGGAACATACCAGAGGAAAGCCACCCATCTGTATACTCATCGGTCATTTTGTACAATGCATCCCAGAGATCCATCATCTCCGGGTCCAAAATATTGTGTAAACCCTGAAATGATAGAGAGTCTTCTAAAAAAGAACGCACTTATGTTTCTATATCTAAGAAGCATTTGCAATTGCCTTTCTTATCTATTCATAGCCTTTGAAGAGAAAAATAAAAGAAAACACAATCAGAGGTTACCGTCGGTAAACAAAGGTATATATGAGGAAATACAAAAGATGAAGCTTTAAACTGAAAAATAAAGATTAAGTTGCCTATGTCGTGCAAGGAAGTGCTTTCGAGCACCAAATCCCTATGATATAAGCACAATATTTCCTTTTACATAAATATTAAATCCCAGATAAGGACCCAACAGTGAGTACCTCTAGGAGATAGATCTATTTACCATTAATATTCCCTCATTGCTAAACCATAAGGTATTATCTGATATAAACTACATGATTCAGATTAAGCTATATTAGATTTTCTGTGACAATTCCCCACAAAATTCCAACTAACGGTGGTACCTGTTGCTAAACCTTGACTTCATCAACATGTGTGGCAATAACTATGACAAGCAAATACAAACAGTAACTGGTGGAACAAAACAACTAACAGGAAGCACAATTTATATTAGGCTTGAAAGGCATCAGATGGAATACTTGTTTATACTTGTTGGCTATGAGTCGATGCCTGTATGCTAGTTTCCTTTTGTTGAGATCATCATGTGGAGGACTAAAACCATCTTGATTAAAATCATAATCAGACAGATCCTGCCCATCATCATATTTGCTCAAGGCCTCAAGGAAAGGCTTATTGCAGTTTTCAATCTGCAGCACATTCAATATATATAACCGTAAAATTCAGTATATATAGTTGCAAAAAAAAAAAACATAAAAAGGGAAAAAAGATAAATGAGAAGAAGAACCTCAAGACATACTTGCTCATAGAAGAAAAAATCATCAGAAATTTGAAGAATATGTTTCTCCCACATCTTTCCAATTTCAACACCTTTCTGAGCATCTTTTAAACCCGCGAAAGCCTCAGCATAAGAACCATTCAACAAAGACTTGAGCAATATAAGGGTTTCATCCATGTCCCATATGTATACATTTGTTATCTGATTATTCATATCTATTAACCAAAACAAAGACAACACAAAAATCAAAATACCCAACTGCATCAGCCCATAATAAAAAAAATAATATCATATAGCTATATTCATGGTCTAAATCGATTTGCCTAAGCTATTCAGTTTTCATCAGGGAAAAAGAAAAAAGCCAAAAAGGTCAACTTTGATTACAAAGTCAAGGATATGATAAATGTCACTAGAGATCACGCAAAATAAAAGGGTAATGAGGATTTGAAGTTTACCTTTCTGGGTCAATGAGTTCAATGGCAAAGATGGAGCAGAATGAGTGAGCTGAGCGTTGCTATTGAAAGAACAGTATTCGCAGTTCGAATAAATTTTCTCAGAGAATATAAACCCGAAAAGAGAAATACCAAATAACAATGGCGTCGTTTATGGTCCGCTATGTACATCTATGTTGAAATGGGTTCGGCCGATTAGCCTTGAAATTCATGAAAGAAAACCCAACACTTTGGATTTATTCTATTGGTCCAACAAGAAAAAAACAGATCCTCTTAGAAAGAACAAGAATTCAACAACAAAGAATGCTAAAAAGACCACATCATTGGGTTCTTTGTTTACACCCCGAAAGGCGAAAATGGCCTAAAAATTTGGCCCAAACCTTTCTTCAGGAAGGACACACATTTGCCCGATTTTTGGACAGGTCCTCACATGACACAACAACACAGCGCCAGAAATCACTGATATTGCCTCCCACGTTCTCATCCCTTTTTGAAACTACAACATATAACTGCAACTAATAAATAAGAAGCTGAATATTTTCCCAGTTCTCCCTTCTCTAACCTCTCTGCGTCTCCCCTTCAACACTGAAACAAAAGAGCCCATATTCACCTAAATCTCGTAAGTGTTTCTTATTTGTATCTCTTAACAGACCCTTTTGATTCTTGTATTTCTCTTTGTTGTTATTTTGATCTGCATGTCATATTTTCTTGCAGTTTTTTTTATATAAATTATTTTGAATCTTGATTTATTTTGATTGTATTGAGAAAAAAAAAAGGGGGGGGAACACAAACAGATGGGTTGCACTAGAGACAAGCATATACGGTCGGCCCGAAGGACCCGATCGGTGAAACACGAAACCGATCCTTGCTGTCTTCTTGACAAAGCTTCGATATCCAAATCCATACTTGAATCGGGTATCAAACCCTTGAGTTACCATTTGGGTGTAAATGATTCGACCCAAAGCCCTAATCTTAACCCTAATAACAACGCCAATGCTAATTTTAATGATCATGGTTGGGGGTATTGCACTGAGGAAGAATTAGAGGAAATTTTGTTGAAAAACCTGGAATTTTTGTACAATGAAGCGATAACTAAGCTTATATCGTTAGGTTACGATGAGGATGTTGCATTAAAGGCTATTTTGAGAAATGGGCATTGCTATGGTGGAATGGATGTCTTGACTAATATTTTGCACAATTCATTGGCTTATTTGAACAGTAGTTGTGATAATAGTAATGGGAGTAATTCGGAGGAATCCGAGTCTGGTTTTCCAGATTTGAGGCAATTGGAGGAATATTCGCTGGCCGGTATGATTTGTTTGTTGCAGCAAGTTAGGCCACATTTGAGTAAAGGTGATGCTATGTGGTGTTTACTTATGAGTGATCTTCATGTAGGTAGGGCTAGTACGATGGAGATTCCATCACTTCCTTCTCCTAATGGGTGTAGTCCGGTTTCAAATACCCTAGAGAGTGTTGATAATAACGGGGTTGGTGTTGTTTCACCAGCACTGTGTAGATTTCATGGTGGTTGGGGGTTTGGGAATGGAGGTGACTTTGCAGTGAATGGGTTGTTTTCCTGTGGTGCTGAAATGACTTTGCAGAGGGATATTGAGTGTCCTAAGAGGTTCAACCTTTCACCTTCAATGAAGTCTTTGTTGAAAAAGAACGTTGCTATCTTTGCTGCAAGTTTTCGAGCCAATTCAAAACAAATGCAGACACAAAATCAGGCATGTGTGGGCACATTGTCTAGTGGGGATGCCCCTCTGGCTGTTGCTGGGGATGAGGTTTCTGCTGAGAAATCAGAGGAGTCACAGAATTTGATGAGCCAGGATGGGGTTAATTCAGTATTGAGTAAATTTCGTGATTTGAATATTGATGAGAATTTAGAGCGTGCTGGGGAAGATCAGAAAAGTGAGATGATAATTTCTCTGCTTCATCAGATTAAGGATCTTGAGAAGCAAGTGAAAGAGAGGAAGGACTGGGCTCACCAAAAGGCAATGCAGGCCGCAAGAAAGCTTAGTAGTGATCTAACAGAGCTTAAAATGTTGAGGATGGAAAGAGAAGAGATGCAGCGGATGAAGAAAGGGAAACACACAATAGAGGACTCAACCATGAAAAGGTTGTCAGAGATGGAGAATGCCCTGAGGAAGGCTAGTGGACAGGTGGATCGGGCAAATGCAGCTGTGAGACGGCTTGAGACTGAGAATGCAGAAATCAGAGCTGAGATGGAGGCGTCTAAATTAAGTGCATCAGTATCAGTCACAACATGTCTGGAGGTTGCAAAAAGAGAGAAAAAGTGCCTGAAGAAGCTTTTGGCTTGGGAGAAACAGAAAGCTAAGTTACAGGATGAAATTGCTGATGAAAAGGATAAGATTAAAGATCTGCAACGATGCTTAGCTCGAGTAGAGCAGGATCAGAAAGAAACAGAGGTATATCATCTTTACATATTGACACATGTGCTTACATGCATAAGATATCTACTCCATCTCTTTAGGCCTAGTTTGATTGTTATCTTAGTTTGAAATAGTGGGAGATCTATTCAGCATTGTCAATGTCTATTGGGAATGCTTCTTTTTGTACCATAAATAATTTATTGACTTAGAGACCCCTTATACATAAGCTGTCTTGTCTAGTTCATCTTAAGGTCTTATGTTAGAGAAGCACGTGATCCTATTAGAAGCTGGAATTCACATTCTGGATTTATGTATCGTTAACATATATGTGTGATGTGAATCGGTTGGAAAGGACAAGACTCATTATTTTGGGTGTAAAATGGCCAGCCTAGGGAGGTGCCTCCTCTGAGCAGCGGCCAAAGAAAGCTTAGTACACAGAGGGACTCTTGTATGTATGATTGTGAACTTGCATAGATTTGATCTGTGAACAGTAACTCTCAACTCTTGCTCGTGTAGTTCAATGCCCCCTTTTTCCTTTTGTGGATGAGAGCTGATTGTTTCCCTGGTTTCCCTTCTTTTAGTAATCTATGATTGTGCATTTGTTCTAGTTGATACTTATGTATCTGATTTATATTTTATTTTGTCCCTGTTTTTGGAGGTTTTAGTTATTTATTTGTATGATTGACCCTTTTATGTTCATTTTCTCTCCCATGCTTTTGAGTATTCTTAGATCTCCCAATTTCAAGAGATTAGCAATTATTCTGTGTCATTTTCTTCTTTTATAGTTAAAATGGAGAGAGGAGTTAAAGTCCAAAGAACTTGCCTTGGCTCAAGTTGAGGAGGAACGATGCTCCAAGGAAGCAGCTGAGGCAAGCAATAAAAGGAAGCTTGAAGCTTTGCGCTTGAAGATAGAGATTGACTTTCAGCGTCATAGGGATGATCACCAACGTCTTGAGCAGGAGCTATCCCGTCTGAAACTATCTGCTCAATCTACTGAGTTGAATCATCAGTCCGATAATTTACTCACAGGAAAGTCAGAAGGGACAAAACCCCAGGGAGAAACTATTGCTAAGTTGCTTAATGAATTAGATAAGCTAGAGGATTCTTCTGAGAAAGAAGTTAACGGTGATAGAGAATGCATAATATGTTCAAAAGATGAAGTCTCTATTGTATTCCTGCCTTGTGCGCACCAGGTTCTATGTGCTAATTGCAATGACAGTTATGGGAAGAAGGGTAAAGCTACTTGTCCATGCTGTCAGGTGCCGATTGAACAGAGGATTCGTGTTTTTGGTGCTAGTTCATAGTCACATTTTCGGTTTAAGAAAATACTATGCAACCAAAGTTTCATACTTGGTATTATGCGGTTTTCTTATCCTAGCGCCAGTGAGACTGCTGGCTTTTGCATATACCTAAACATGCTGATACTACTTTAGCATGATGAGTTTGTATGTAAATAATTACCGATGTTCTCTAAGGCTTATGCTTTAAGCCTTAAACTAAGTTGAAGACCGTGCTTGTTTTGTTGCCATCAGGTTGAGAACCTGAATTGAGCAACTCTCATATGTTCTATTCATGACAATACCAATCCCATAGCATTCAATGGATATAATGCTTTCCTGGCCTAAAGGATTTCGTGCTGAGTTCTTAGCCCTTGCATAATGAAAACCCATTTTTATCTTGTTTTCCTGTTCCATGGCTGCAATAGACAACTGTTGAACCATGAATGTCATCATTTATCAAGCACCAACCACTTCAAAACTAGGTGTTTTTGTAACTTTTAAGATATTTCAAGATGGTTTCAGCAAAAATAAGCAGAAAAGAAAAAGGGTATTCTAGATATATCTAGCCATAACAATACCAGAAGAGAAGTTTATTTTCTTTTTATGGTAATTAAGAAGGATTCTTCTAATATGAACACTCTTTTAGGACTTCTTTTAAAGAGTTTTTATGGGATAATTATTTTAAAAAACGATCTTGATAAATGAGATGTATTTAAGTCTAGTTGCCAAAATTAAAAATCATTTAAGTCTTAATAAATGAGATGTATTTTATATCCACTTTTAATAGTTTAGTAAGAAAAAAAAAGGGAGATTTTTATGCATACCAAACCTTTTAAAACATCTGGTGTAGAAAAGTGAAAAAAAGTTGAGAAAGCAAGCAAATAATAGACAACCAAATGGGAGGAAAGCAAAGGAACCAAACGGCAAAAGCAGAGCTTCATATGGAAAGGTTGAGAAAGCACGAGAAAGAAGGTTGGTAGTGGGAACAGCTGTTGGAGAGCAACCGACGCAGTCGCCCTATGAAAATGGTCACACTATGGCTATGGCTATGGCAATGGGATGTTGATGTTAGGTTATCAAACAATCAAATAATAAAAGCCTTAGCCCTTTTGTTACTCCTTTTCTTTCAAGTTACTATTTGCTGAGTTAGTCCGTGACCATCCCTCCCCATATTTCATAGGCAAACAAACTTCCCTTTTCGAGTCCAAAATCTTTTTGGTCAACCAGCTGTGCAAATCCAACCACAATTTTATGTGTCAAGTAGAGACCGAGAGAGAGAAGGGTGCGGGTGCAGGTTGGAAAATGACTTTGGGATCCTGGCCAGCTCTATGTTTTAATTGGTTCAACTCAACTTTGACCAATGTGTTGCCAATTCTTGGGAGTTCATTAATGTAGTTTATACGGTAGTTGGGATTTGAGAATCTCCATCACGGTCTTAATTTAGGTTTAACTCAAATTTGATTTAGAGATAATGGTAAAGAGTATTACCAGATAAATTCTTAGCTATACATACTATACTGCAGCTAATATAGGCTCCATATAGTCTGGTGATTCAATTCTGTTGAGTTTGCCAACAATCTATCCTATATACATACAATTATTAAGATTCCATAAGATAATTGTGTCGTGATTAAATAAAAAGTAAATAATGATTTCATATATAAGCTATAACTATTGCATATGGAGGGCTTATATTTGCAACTATTGTGACTATGAGTCTATTTTTCTAGTTAATGTTTTTTTTTCCCTAAAAAATAGAATGTTTTTATTAATTATTATGAAAAAAATTAAAATATATTTTCAATAATATAAAAAATCAAATATGTCAAATGTTTTCTTAAGTACAAAACTATTTTATCAACTAAATCATATATATATGTATGTATCATTTTCTTTTGTAACAAGTGAATAACTTCATTGCTTGACACATCATCATCTTTTATATTAAACTAATGTGGAACCCATTGTTGATAAAAAAATAAAATATTTGAATCATAAAAAATATTTTATCTATGATGTATTATGTTACCATATTTTATAATAAAAAATAAAATACATAAAAAAAAGAAAATTAGTAAATATATATATTAGGCAAACTTGATGTTTCTCCTTTTCGTTGACTTTAGCCACTGTGAAAATGACAAAGGTTTCAATATGTACACTTTATAATGGACGGCATGTGATTATGGAAATAAGTCGCCTCGCTCCATCCCTCTTCATATAAAGTAACATTGCCTCCTCTCAAGAAAGTTGGAGTTGCTCGCAAATAAACCAATAACTCCCCCCACAAAATATATAGCACCATATTTTTACTCTTCTATGCTCCTTTCTGGTCTGTATCTTCACAATTTCTTTAACTAGATACGTGCCCAATAATTGCTCCACCATTTGTCACATACCTTGTTTGTCTCAAAAATATGGCTACCAAAGTGCATGTGGGAATGGAAACGGAAATGAACGGAAATGGTGTACCTGAAACGTTTAAGAACAACTGGAAGAAACGCCTTATTGAATTTTCCGGGAAAATGAAGAGATCTCCAGGTTGGTTGTGGCGAACCATTTGGAAAGTTGGTCGAGAAGATCCTAGAAGGATGATTCATGCTTTCAAGGTTGGTTTGTCTTTGACGCTAGTCTCCCTCTTGTATCTGATGGAGCCATTGTTCAAAGGGATTGGAACAAATGCCATTTGGGCCGTCATGACTGTGGTTGTCGTGCTGGAATTCACTGCAGGTTTGGTTTTCTTGTTGAAATTTTCATGGCCCGCATTAGTTTAATTTCGTGACGAACAAACAAAATGTATTGAACCTTTTTTTTTTTTTTCTGTTTGAAAGGTGCAACTTTATGCAAAGGCTTGAACAGGGGATTAGGGACTGTATTGGCCGGATCATTAGCATTTCTCATCGAGTTCATTGCAACAAAATCCGGAAAGGCTTTTCGAGCTGTGTTCATCGGAGCTGCGGTTTTTCTGATAGGTAAATACTTAAAAAACTTGTATGGAAGTTTCCCTTGTTCTTTATAACTTCCGATGACTTTCTAATTCATTTCTCAATCAACAGGAACTACTGCCACATACATGAGATTCTTTCCCTATATAAAGAAAAACTATGACTATGGTGTTGTGATATTCCTCTTGACATTCAATTTGATCACTGTGTCAAGCTACCGAGTCGAAAACGTGTTAAAGATCGCACATGATCGGTTCTACACCATTGTCATCGGCTGTGGCATTTGTCTTTTCATGAGCCTTCTGGTATTTCCAATTTGGTCAGGTGAAGACCTCCATAATTCCACTGTTGGCAAGCTTGAAGGGCTAGCTAAATCTATAGAAGGTATATATCATTGAATAGACCTAACTGCAATTAATGCCTTGAGTGCTCTCGTGTTAATAAAAATGGTAATGAAATTTTACTGCAAATGGATGCAGCTTGTGTTAATGAGTACTTCAATGATTCTGAGCTAAAAGAAAACCAAGAAAAATCATCAGAGGATCCCATCTACAAAGGTTACAAGGCAGTTTTGGATTCCAAATCTACTGATGAAACGCTGGTAAGATCTTTTACTTATATGTACTTTTTCTAAGCTAACCCTTCTAAATTGCATATGGCTAATGTAAAGAAATACTTTTTGGTTTTTGCAGGCATTATATGCAAGTTGGGAACCGAGGCATTCAAGGCACTGTTACAGATTTCCATGGCAACAATATGTGAAAGTGGGAGCTGTTCTTCGCCAATTTGGATATACAGTCGTTGCTTTGCATGGGTGCTTGCTAACTGAAATTCAGGTAATCTTGGAATAAAACTTGTCTTTGTTAGGAAATAACAAAAATAATTACATGTTTTGGCAAGGCTTTGTTGCAGACTGTTCAATGTGATCCCATTAATGAAATAAATAATTCACTTCCAAACAGGAAGCTACATCATAAAGCAGGATCTAGCTTTCCTCAATGGTCTCTACTCTTTGTTATTAATAGACCAATAATTTCTTATAATACCAACAGTAGTAGTTAATTTCATTGCATTTTTTTTAGACCCCACGATCTGTCCGTGCTCTCTTCAAAGACCCTTGTATTCGACTAGCTGGAGAAGTAACCAAAGCATTAATGGAACTCGCAAACAGCATCAGAAACCGTCGCCATTGCTCCCCTGGAATACTCTCCGATCATCTTCACGAAGCTTTACAAGACCTTAATACTGCCATAAAATCCCAACCAAGGCTCTTCTTAGGATCCAACAATAACCAAGCCAACAACATGCTAGCATTAGCAGCTGCACATGCTGCTCGTCAGAATAAGCCAGAGAATGACAGACATGGAGTTTCATTATCAAGTGTAAAAACAGACTCGTCCGCATTGATGGAATGGAAAACAAAAAGGGCTAGTGAACAAGCTAAAGAGAATGAAAGGAAGGTATTGAGACCGCAGTTGAGCAAAATCGCAATAACTAGCCTGGAGTTCTCGGAAGCACTCCCTTTTGCTGCTTTTGCATCATTGCTAGTGGAGATTGTAGCAAGGCTTGATAATGTGATTGAAGAAGTTGAAGAATTGGGGAGGATAGCTTGCTACAAGGAATACAATCCTGAGGATGATGAAATCATTGTGAAATGCGAAAAACCACCGGTGGATGTTGCTAAGAATCAGCTGCCAACCCATGCATCGGATTAAAAGGGAGACAGGGCTCTTAGGAGTTCAATTTCTTGAGAATATGGCTGGTTTATTTTGTCTTTCAGAGAAAAAAAAGATCATTACTGTGTTTTTTAGATTGATTTTCGTTTACAATTTTAGATGATATGATGCAAGTTATAGCCATTGATCTTTATGGGTGTGAATTTTTACTAGGTTGGCTCCAATAAAGCATGTAGCTTCATAGATACTTTCTCCACCAAAACAACATTCTTGATATTCTCATTATATTTAGATTCTTTTTCCCCTCTTGAGAAGATATAGAATTGAAGAACAAAACAAATATGGTTAAAATATGCTGTTGGTACTTGTATTTTGATCAACTTTAAGGTTTAGTCTCTATACTTAAAAAGTTAAAATTAAGTATAATTTTTTTTAATTTAAAAATCTCTCTCCAATCATTAAAATCAGAAATATTCCCTGTCAACTTGAAAGTTTTATCAAGCCATTCTCACCTAAGGTGACATATGATTAATAGAAAATAAAAAATGATGAATTCACAAATTTTAATAGAAATTACGATTAGAAAAAAAAACTTTGAATTAAAATAATAAGAAAGAGTTGGAGTTTCTGTTATGCCACTTAAGAGGTTATTGGCTGATTTGATAAGATTATTTGCTGAAATAGCAACAATAACAAAAAAAAAAGGTGATAAAATAAGGTTACACATATTAGATGTGACAAATACTTTATAATTATTTATTAGTGGCATTGCAGTGATCACTATCGTCAAAATAAAGGAAATAGTACTTCGAAATATAACTTTTTATTGGTTGGCTCGGATCCGGTCAGAAAAATAAGTTTAAAATTTTGTTTAAATTCAATTCGGATAAAAATATTAAGATTCGAGTTCAGTTTAGTTCATTTATATTAATTTTTTTATATATAATTTTTTAAAATTATATATAATTAATAAAAAAATACTAAAAATATTAAAATAAATGTTTCTTAACAAATTGAAAATAAATTTTTAAAAAAATTTATACTTGAATAATACTAACATAGGTGCAACTTAACAAGCAAATACCTTTAAAATAGAAGTAAAATTAACAAGAAAAAAAAAGAGTTATACAATATTCAAACAATAACAAGATAGTAACAACATAATAGCAAAATGACAACAAAACAATGAGAAAACAACAAGAAAACAGTGGAAAAATAGTAAGAAAACAAGAGTTTTTTTTTTCTTTTGACAAATTCATGCTAAGCCCAGGCCAAAAAAAGCTTTACCTAAGAAAATGTGTCTTATTTTTTTGCCCAAGCCTATTTTTTTAGACCATCTCACTTTTCGAGCGAGCTTTGGCTCGATCCATTGATAGATCTTCTTAAGAAAAAAATTCAAACTAAATGGAGAGTAAAAAAACAATAAATTGTATCAAAATAGAGTCGACCGAGTTGAAAGTGGTGACATATTGATAGCACTTATATGCTAAATAACAGGGAAAGAAACAAATACTTAAGAAATACAGTTCATCTAATATTATGAGGATGTTTGATGTCCATTAAATAACTAATAAATTGACTAAAGTAAGTGCACCTATCAATTTATAGTATAGTTATGATGAGCATCGATATTGTTCCCTCGAGAACTACAATTACTAGTAATGATCACATTTATATTATGTAATCTAATAATTCTCAATTTAATTTATACAATTTATTTTCTTAGCTCTTTGATCCGTAGAAATCTCTAATTTATGCTAATATCTCTTTCGACCATAAAAATAATTAACTCTAGGTTAATTAATTGAAATTTGTTTCTAATTAAAACTCCTATTATCGCATTAATTTGCTTTATGAATCCCCCTATTAGATTTTACTCTAATTCGGTATATTTATGTTGTCCTATTTTGAGGATTACATGCAACTTCATTCAATTATGAAAGATATAATCATAAGAAGGATCTATTCAACCTTATACTTATACACATCAAACATGGATTAACACTCTAAAATTAATTAACCCAATAATGATAAAGCATTCATAATTTAAAACAAACGATCTAAGATTTTATTACATAAAAATAGAAATCAAACAATAGAATAATTCATCATAAGGTTCATTTCCCCTAAGTATTAAAAGAATTAGTTCATAATGCCGAGAGTAAACACCAAAAATATAATAGAATCACAAGAATAAAATAAATCAATGATAACTCCTTTGAAAATCAACTTGGACTCTTCAATTTTGGTGGAAATTTGCTTGGAAATTAGCTTCAATGGTGTTCTAAAAGTAATTTTCGTGCTCTCTCTTGATGGTTGCTTCTTTTTCCTTTTATTTCCCTATTTATATCTCCTTAAAGTGCTAAAATCCCTAAAAATCGCAAATTTCAACCATTAGCGCACACAATTCTCAAGATCGACACATCCTGGACACATGATTGTGTGAATTGCTTGTGTGAAAATTTGTTGCATGTGTACAGCTTCCGGAATGCTTCAATGTTTTAATTTCCACCGTTTTTCACTCCTATTACTCTCAAACGTCCTATTAAGAGTCAAAACATAAATATAAAGGATTAGGAGTATATCAGTTACAATTAATGTCACATAATCACTCAAAAATGCGCTAAGAATGAGGTTAAAATATGTTACTTTTACACTTATCAATGTTAGTGTAATGAAAGATTAGATAAGAGACATTTCTTTTTACTGAGTTTTATGAGGATGTTAGTAAGATGAAAGATTAAAAAGATATGTTGCTTCCATGGCATCGAGATGTTATTCTAAGTTCCTAATTGAATCTGTGTCATGAATCAAATAAACATCAATTTAATAGGTAAATGATTTTTAAAACTTCAACTTTACCTTTTTAACAAAAATTTCATTTATTTTTTATATATTTTTTTATAAATATATTTCTACATAAAAAAAATTCACTCAAATCATGAGAATGTGATAGCCTTTTGTATATATGTATGTATGTATGTATATATGAATATATAAAAATATTTATAAACAAATCAAGTTCATAATATATGTGATTAGAGGTGTGCATGGGTTGGGCTCAACTAAAATTTTAGGCCCGTTCGCTAGGTTTGGGCTCGACCTGACTGGAAAAATGGGCTTAAAATTTTGTCCAAGCTCGACTCGGATAAAAATGTTAAAACTCGAGCCCGACCCAGCCCGCCCACATTAATTTTTATATTAATTTTTATATAATTTTAAATTATATACTGTAACACCCCTTACCCGTATTCAATACCGGAATAGGGTATGAGGCATTACCAAAACACATGCACTTGTAAACGTATTTAACCGAGTTATAAAATTTCATCTAAATTAAAACATTCAAAATAATTAACATGCTCCTATAACTTTTCACAATATATCTTCAAAATGTTATAATCATAATAATTAGGGCTTACGAGACCCGATACATACTCATTTGGTTCAGCCAATTAGTACATTTTATTCTTTAAATTTTCCCCTATTTCGCTGTCTGACAGTTCCGACCACTCTTCACTAAAAATTAATTATCTCATTGTACAGAATTCGGATGATGTTTTCGTTTGTTTCTTCTAAAAATAGACTCATTAAGGATTCTAACCATATAAATTATAACTTATAATCATTTTTGTACAATTTTTAATTATTTTCCAAAGTCAGAACAGGGGAACCCGAATTCATTCTGACCTTGTCTCACAAAATCTATTATATCTCATGATTTACAATTCCATTGCTCACACCGTTTCTTTTATAAGAAACTAGACTTAATAAGCTTTAGTTTCATATTTTATTCATCCTCTAATTCAATCTCTACAATTTTTGGTTATTTTTCAAAATTACACTACTGCTGCTGTCCAAAACTGCTTTAGTGCAAAATGTTGATTTCCATTTTGCCCCAAATTTCACAGTTTATACAATTCGGTCCTTTCTCAATTAACCCCTCAATTAAACTAATTTTCTTAATTAATACTTTACCTAGACATTATAAGTTGTTACACAACTATTGAAATTCAGAATTTCCACATATAACTCTATCTTCAAACTCTTTTACTATTAGGTCCCAAACATTCACTTTCTATTCAATTCTTTCAATAAAATCAGCATATGAACAATTTAAAGCTCTAATTTCATGATAAATCATCATATAATTCCAGCACATATTCATATCAACTTTCAACTTCTTTCATAAAATCAAAAAACTAATGAATTTAACAAGTGGGCCTAGTTGTAAAAGTCATAAAAATACAAAAATTTCAAGAAATAGTCAAGAATTGAACTTACTTGTAATAAAAATATGAAGAACCAGCTTGAAGAAGCCCTTCCATGGTGTTTTAGCTGATGAGAATTTAGAAAAAATGAAGAGAAATCTAGATAATTCCACTTTGGTCCTAACTTTATTAAGCAAATTTTGCATTATTCCAATTTTGCCCTTAATTCTTCTTACTTTCTTGCTGATTTCATGCCTCCAGCCCAAATAGACCTTGGGTCTATTTTTCTTTTAAGCCCTCTTCCTTTTATCATTTAAGCTATTTAATCATTTCCCAAAATTTTGCATTTGTTACAATTTAGTCTTTTTTGTTCAATTAATTATCGGAACTTTAAAATTTCTTAACGAAATTTTAATACTAACTTTTTAACACTCCATAAATATTTATAAAAATATTTATGGCTCGATTTAAAATCCCTGAGGTCTTGATACCTCATTTCGATTCTAATTATTTTAATATTTATTTCTAGTGCACTATTCACTATTTCAAAAAATTTCCTAACTTCACATTTTACTTATACTTACTAAATTAATAATATTTTCTACCCATTTGTCGAATTTAGTGATCTTGAATCACCGTTCCGGCACCTCTGAAAATTCAAGCCATTACTTTTTTTTTCTCGTCGGATTTGTGGTCCCGAAACCACTGTTCCGACTAGGCCTAAAATCGGGCTATTACATATATAATACATCAAAATAAATATTTCCCAACAAATTGAAAATAAATTTTAAACAAATTTAAAGTGGAAAAACCCCTCCAAAGAGAATAAAAAACCACGGGCAAAGATAATTTTACTATAATGGCAAAAGAATGAAGAGTACAAAAGATGCAGATAAAACTAAACCCCAAAAACCCGAAAAACAAAAAACCCTCAAAACATAAACACAAAATTCTCTGAATGTGTTATGAGGTCTAATCTCTAATGGGTGTTTTTTCTAAAGTTGTAAAAGAGTCTATTTATAGGCTAAATTCATATGTCAAATAATAATAAAATAATCTAAACTAATCAGTGTTTGACTAAAACAAATAAACAGAGTTTAACTAAAAGATTATTTCTCAAATTTGACTGAAAATATGAGTCATACTTAACAAATCTCCACCTTGACTCATATTTCCACAATGTCATCTTTGCCAAAGCCCGCCACGAGCCTATCTTAAACTATGCAGGGAATTAACTGAGTCGAATTTGTGCTTAGAAACTGGAAGACTTCTAGCCTTCGACTTGTACACTGCCAAATCAAAACTAACTCGGGTCTGATTTTCACGAACACAGTGCCCTAACTTTTCAAAACCTGCATCCAAAAGAGAACCTCTCTTCAACGAAACAGTCATACATTTTTCCCTCCTATGACCAAGTTTCCTCCGCTCCAAACGAGTTGACTTCGACTCTGTAACGGATGAGGGACATCCGATTTCACCGGTCACTGTAGAACCTTCCAGAATATAAAGACTACCAGTTCTTTTACCTTTTAACAAAACGAAAGCTCCACGAGATACTTTAATGCCGCTTGACTTGATGTTGATTCTGCATCCTTTCAAGTCTAAAATACTCAAGGAGATGAGATTCTTTCGTAAATCAGGTACATACCTGACATCTGAGAGTGTCCTAATCGTCCCATCGTGTATCCTAATTTTAACAGTACCAATACCAATTACCTTACTAGATGAATCGTTTCTCATGTGCACAACTCCACCTTCAACCGAACTGTATGTAGAGAACCATTCTCTATTGGGACACATGTGGAAAGAACATCCCGAATCTAGGATCTACTCGGACGTGAGCTTGGAGTTATCGCTCGTTGACACTAACAAGAAATCATCACCGCTTTCATCAGCCAAATTAACATCAGCTACATCTTTCTCGTTACTCTCAGCAACTTTTTTATTTTGCAGTTTATAACAATCTGCTTTGACGTGACCTAACTTTTTACAATAGCGACATCTTTTGTCTCGTTTCTTTGATGCTACCAAAACGGAAGCTTGCCTATCTGCCTTGCTATCCAAGTGAAGCTCATTGTTGAGTTTGTCTCTACTCAACAAATGACCCTTCACATCTTCGAACGAGATTTTGTCTCTGCCATAAATCAGGGTCTCCCTGAAAGACTTGTATGAAGGGGGTAAAGAGCACAATAATAGCATAGCTTGATCTTCATCATCAATATGAACCTCAACGTTCTTTAAATCATTTAAAAGAGTAATGAATTGACTGATGTGATCTCTAAGAAGCTCACCTTCATTCATGCGAAACGTAAATAGACGTTGTTTCAACACTAAACAGTTAGCCAAAGACTTAGTCGCATAAAAAGTTTCTAACCTTTTCCACAAGGCGGATGAGGTATTCTCCATCAATACCTCATGCAATACCGTATTTGCGAGGCACAACTGGATTACAGACAAGGCCTTTTCATCAAGCTCTTCCTAGTCTGTTTTATTTAGATTCTCAAGTTTTTTCCCGGTAATAACTTTTTTCAAACCGGATTGAACTAGAATTGCCATCATCCGAACTTGCCACAGATTGAAATTTGTCTCACCATCGAACTTCTCAATTTCAAATCTTGTTGTTGCAATATTTGAATGGGCTGATCAATGAAAATTGAACTAGCTCTGATACCACTAGTTAGGATCGTCCCGATTAAGCAATAAACAAGTAAAAATAGCAAAAGAAATTAAGAAGATAAACACACAAATTTAACGTGGAAAAACTCCTCCAAATAGGATAAAAAACTACGGGCAAAGATAATTTTACTATAATGGCAAAAGAATAAAGAGTACAAAAGATGGAGATAAAACTAAACCCTGAAAACCTGAAAAACAAAGAACCCTCAAAACGTAAACACAAAATTCTCTGAATGTGTTATGAGTTCTAATCTCTAATGGGTGTTTTTCTAAGGTTGTAAAAGAGCCTATTTAGAGGTTAAATTCATATGTCAAATAATAATAAAATAATCTAAATTAATCAGTGTTTGATTGAAACAAATAAACAGAGTTTAACTAAAAGATTATTTCTCAAATTTGACTAAAAATAAGAGTCATACTTAACATTATAGTTGGTGAAAAAGATTGAGTCCTTCAATTTTGGTGCATTCCTCTTCTACTAGACTTGAAATGAAGAAACTGGTCCTATCATACTTCCCAAAATAGGGGCACTGAAGAAGAACCTTTGGGTTATGCTCGAGAGGTTCCCCAATTTGGGGTTTATGGGATGCTCATTGGACCTCACATGCCACCACTTATGGGCTGGTTTAGTGGCCCTCGTACTAATTCAGGCATTGAAGAGTTGAGACAAGCCAAGTCTAGACAAAGATTATCATATGCCAAGAGAAAAGATGACAAGGAGTACCAAGTTTTGCAATGAAAATTTATTTTGGCTCGAGTAGTAGTTACAGACATGTAACTTCTAATTAATTTAAGGAACTTACTCTTAAATACTAAGAAAATGTCCACTCCTTAATGTGCTATACAAACTATCTCAGATTGTGGAAAACCTTCCATGGGAGGAAAAGGATATCTTAATTCTTACTTTGTTAAAAGTTCACCACCACTTGAACTCTGGTGGAGTTCTTTTTTGGGACTTCATTTTCAACTCTTAGTAGTGGGAGAACATTACGTAATGTTAAAAAAAAAAAAGAGTCCTCATGAACCACGAAATGAAGTGCTTATTTGGTGAGGGAACTTGGGAAGAGCCCACACGCTTACCTAAGGGCCAAGGGTCAACATATGCAAATTAAGGGGGGGCGAAAGAATCTAATTTTAGAAGAATATTTACTTTCTGATGCATGAAAAGAGTTTAGTATAGAGATATATGGCCTTTCAATATTGCATTGTTAAAAAGTAAATTATATTATTGTTGTTTCTTTAACAATGCTCTTAGCAAAGTAAAGGGATGATTGGGGGGGAAAGCAATTTAATTGTTTAAAACTAGATGGATGGGTTGGGTGGTACCTTTTTGGTTGTTCTCATTGAGTTTGGTTTTGGCTTTAGTGCCCCCATAATGTTTGTTTTGTTTTTACTTTGAGGATTCACTCACAAATTTCATTTCAGGTTGAGAAGGTACTTTACTAGTTATTAGTTCATTCCATATGTAACAAATGTAAATATTTCAGCTATCAATGGTTCACAAAAGCAAAAGTTATTCGTTCTTGTTTTGTTCTGACCAAATCATCATTAGGGTGAGTTCTGCAAACTTCAAAAACCGGAAAAATTTGAAGGTCGAACAATGGCCCTTCGCAACCGGTAGAGATAACTTGTTTCGACTGAATTATTGCTTCAAATAGATACTTGGAAGATAATCATTGAACGAACAATGCTTAGGGAAATTGCAGTAATGGGATCTAAAAGGCAATTGAATTGATAGTGACTCTTCTTGACTTGCTTTTCGGAATATGCCAAAGCCAACCCTGAAGAACAAAAAGACAATGTTGATAGCAGTGGCATCAACTGGTGTGAGTCACATTGTTATTGAGTTGGTATATTTTGGGAAAAGTTCGAAGGATACTGAGTTATCAACTCGCTGATAAAGCTTCCAAAATGTGAATATGTAAATAATACAATTGAACAACTCAGTGTAGTAGGTCAAGTACACCCCCGTTGAATTGATATAATGCCGACCAAAAGTTGGGAGTGTTTTGTCTGAAGTTAACAGAAATGGCGTACGACATATGACTAAACTTCATTCTGAACTTTAAAAAATCTCTACCGAATATTGCATTTTTTCAAAAGCTTCAAGCAATTTGATAGCAATAGGGTGAAGTTGAGAACTCTGCTTCATGATTAAAGTTGAAAATATATATATTAAAAAGGTAAGATCTCGTCAGTTCAAACATTCACCTGATTTTTTCTGGTTTAAGATTCATTAGTGTACATATTCAGATAAAAAAAGATAGAGAATTTTACTAGACAATCAATAATTTCCATAAAAAGAAAGCTTATTTTATTTTCGTAGGCAACATAGATAGTTCATTTGTCATCAAACCAGCTCCAGATGCAATCGTTAAAAATGATTACCCCAAGAGATCATTTGAACATGAACCAGAAACTGATAAAAACAAAACACTCAGCAGCTAGCATTGCAGTTCCCAGTACAAAAATACAACAAACACACAGCAACCTTAATGGAATCTGACATCGGTGAAGGGGTTGTTTTTATTGTTTATTACTCCGAGAACAAACGTTAAAAGGCGTCGTCTTAGAGATCCCTTCGAGACAAACTTGGCATTGTCATAATTTCATTCATTAGTCATACCAGTAGGGACCATCCTACATCACAATCAACAAATTCCCATCTCCACTAGCTCCCCTGCAAACTGGAGCTTGGATTAAAGTTTCATACCCTTCGCTGAAAAAGAAGAGCTACCATGATCTTCCTTCCTTTTTCTCAGAAAGGGTTCATGTAGTTGAATAAACCAGTCTGGTCATTGCCTTCATTGCCATAGAAGTCCATGTAATTTGCATGTCCTGAGTAAGGTGACATGTAGCCAATGCGACTGAGATCATCATGTTCGATTTCCCCGAAATTTGAGTAGGATGAACTAGGGGAGAAGTCAGTCTGTTCATATTGCTGCCACGGTGTCAGTGAGCTCGGAAACTCATACTGTGGGAAGTATTGGGCTGTTGATTCACATGTTTGCGGATAGTCCTGCCATGAGCCAATGGAGGAATTGTTAGAGAAACCAAAAGAAACACTAACAAGTAACTGAATCTTCAAGTTCCATTTTTCTTTCTTCAGAACAAGTTATATACCTTTGAAGAATCAAGAATTAGATCAGGTGAGACCCAAACACCGCGTGGATCGCTATTGACAGAAACAGGCTCAAATGGTGGCACTCGCATGACTTCACTAGAAGTGTAATGGCTCTCTCTGTTAGGGTAACTTGCTTGACAAGAAATGTTACCAGAATTACAGGTCCTTGGTACAGGAAGTATGACATTGGTCGAACTGCTTCCGACCTTAGTGGCTTTTGGTTCTCCTCGAGCATCACTTGCTTTTGGCTCATTCCTTTTCACAACACGGCACAAGGCAAAAGCACCCTGAAGAGTACACAATCAGTCATATAACTGTTTTTAATGAATCAAAGTGCAAGGACAGAAAAATGAAGAATCACATTCATATATGCTTATATGTTTTCACCTGATTAGTTGATCCTTGAGAAGGCTCATCGGAGAGGCGATACTCATGCATGATCCAATCCGTTCGATCCCCTAAAGGGGCACGTCCACGGTAGAAAACTAGGGTCTTACGGTAACCAGTCACATCAGATTGACACACCACTTTCCTGTCTTTCCCGGTAGCTTTCCAGTAGCCAGCTTTGGTGGCTCGGTTCGTTCTCGAACCGTTCGGGTACTTTCGATCCCTGGGACAAAAAAAGAACCATTCCAAATCTCGTTTCGGAAGGAACGACTTCTCTGCAAAAGCAATTCAGGTTCACTTTTAAGTCCTCGATAAAAAAGCAGTGAACATGAAAGTGAAAACGACAAGAATCATTTGCAAAAGTAACAACACCAAGCTACAAAAAAGTGCTTTTCCAGAAACCCATGTTCAGATTAATCTCAAAGACAACAATATTTCGCTGTTATGTTTTTTGAATTATGAAGGTTTAATACCTGGTAAGTCCCAAGGATCAAACTTGTACAAATCGATCACAGGAATCACTTCAAGCTCAATTTCAAGGCCTTCAGTTTTTCTTTTCAAGTAATAACCTATCAGTTCTTCGTCAGTGGGATGGAACCGAAAACCTGGTGGCAGTGAAGCCCCTCCCATTATCTCAGTCCCCGGTTTAGAAATTTAAGGAAATGAAATAATAATAATTTTTTTTAAAAAAGGTGAAAATAGAACAAAGAAAACAGAGCCAAAAGTTCTGAGAAATCTGCCGCTAAGTGCCGAGGCTGTATGTATTAAAAATCTGGAAAATCCAAAAATAAAAGCTTTTATCAACACTAGATTTTTTATCAAGAACCGAGCATAATTTCCACAGAATGCACCCGCCGAATGGCAGAATCATTGTCTTTGAAATATAAAAAGTTGTTTTTTCCAGTGAAGATAGAACGCCCTTTACCCACCCCCTCAGTTTTTTATCCTAAAATAAAATTCGATTGAATTGAACAAACAACTTTGACTCTATAAACTATACCCAGAAACAGATTCAACTCTGCAATCAATTGGACCAAAAAAGAAGTAGAACTTGCAAAAATTGGAGCCTAACTATTCAAAAATCTTATGACAAGTTTTTGATTGGGAAAAGAGGCTTAGAAGAAAAGATATCAGTACGTGTTAGTATGAATTGAGCAAAAGTTGACTAGAGAGCGAAGCTAAGGTAGGAGTAAAAATGGAGATTTGTGGGGTGTCTAATATATAGTGGTTGGCCAAGCCTCAAGTTCAGAAAAACACACCGAAAGTGCGGAGATTGCTCATCTCAACCTTACCACAAAATTCCATTACCCTTTGGCCCCACCTACTTCAACTCTTTCACACCTAACTGGTTACCACCCGCCAATTTTCTTTTATTACCGTTACCATCATTATTGTTTGTAGAATTTTTTTTCTTTTTTTCTTTTTCTTTAAAATAAAATGGAAAATACGATGACAAGTTTTCTACAAATATAATAAAATATTAAAAAAATAAATTATATAAAAATTACGCCGTCTACTAAATAAAATAGGGATTCCAAAATAAAAAATCGTTTTTTAAAAAATACACGAACTACGCATTTCTTTTTCTTTTTTTTTTTATATTTGGTTATAGAATTTGGAACTTTGATTAGACATCAAAGGTAGGCTAACAATTTGATGAAGAATGTAGGTATAATCAAAAATCTATTTTCAATGATTTATTGCGATGAGGTACAAACAAGAAATAATGATTCACCAGATCTGTGCCATATTTGATATTTGAAATGCAGTTCAGTGTATTTTTCAACGTGATTTACCATCATACGAGCCGAGGTCGCTGGAAAACTTCTGTATGGTGACATTATTAATGGTGTTCAAATTATGAACGCGGACTTAAGCAAATAAGTGGCTACTGCCATGTCATCTTGAGTCCGACATGTCACTTTTTCTTTCTACACAACAAGATTATGCGACATAAATATAATATAAATTTATTTTAATATTATCTAGAAATAACGCGTATATTATCGACCAAATCCGTAATACAATGACAAAAAAACTTTGGTTACTATCAAGGACGAAACTAGAATTTTTTTTAACATGGGTTGAAATTTAATTATAATTTTTTCATATATCAAAATATAATTTTTTTATGTACTAATTTATAATTTCATATTTTTTGAAGGGATTAATTAGAATTTTTTTATTTTTAAGGGATTAAAGCGTAATTTTACTCTAATTATAATAATTATATTTCAAGAAATTAAATTAAAGTTTTAAATATGATAATTATATTATGTATGGAAAATATAATATTTTAAAAAATAAGTTTATTTAAATTAAAATAAAATGGAATAAATATAATAAATTATATTCTCTTTAATAAAGATTATAATAAATAGAATTATACAAAATCTTTAATGAATGAGATATAAAGCAAACATAAAAAAAAAATCTCTAAATTGAACCACAGTGACACACTATACAAAATATAAAATGAATTAAAACTATGATGATACCAAAACAACTAACATAAATCCAATATGAATATATAATTTATAACACTTTAAATAAATAATAACACAAAGATTTTCTCTTTTTTTCTTCAACCTATCCTTCATCTTTCCTTTTTAAACATATTTTTAATCAAAACCTTTTACACATTGTTAATGCCTTAGCTTACTTGTTTTAATCCAAGAGTCCAATTGAACAGTTTGATTGAAATTGAGCTTTCTCACGGCAAACCTTTTTAAGTATTTTATAAATTATTTATGTATTAACTTTTTTTTTATTTTAACGATCTCATTTAAGTTCTAATCATATTTATATTGACATAAAAATGTTTAGAACTACTTATAACCCCTTCTCAATTCATAAAAAGGAGGATAGTGCGTTTCAACGTATCCAAACCCAGGTCCTCCTACGTTGACAACAGTGTCTATATCAATCGAATTAAAACTCAATCGGCATTTATACATTAACTTAAGATGAAAGATATTGGATGTCGAATTAGGATTTTAATATATTTGTAAAAAGCATTAACTTAAAATTCCCAATTTAGTGGGGGACAACTAATTAAATGTTTAGCAAAGCAAGTGGGTGATGGAAACTACTACATCATTCTAAATTGAAAAACCAAAGGAAAAGGAAAAAGGAAAAGATACATTAAAGCCTTGCTTTAAGACTTAGAAGCAAATTTATGGTTATCCTCTACTATAATTTATATGGGAACTATTTAGTGGGACTTTTTGGCTTTTCACATTCAAGAAAAAGGGTACTCAAAACTGAAAAGAGACAAAACTCAGCTCATACATTTTTTTTTTTTTACTTTTTGTACTTCAACAAGTGTTTATTCATTCATTTATTTATTGGAGATGTTTAATTTTGCTTGTGGATTTTAATTATGTAGGGGTAGCATTAGAGTAGATCTTTTTGGTTTGGTAAAATTGCTTATTTAAGTTTTTACATATTGATAAAATTTAATTAATGAAAGAGTAAATTTTTGTTTTGGCTCCCAAAATTATTTAGTTCAGTTTTAGTCCCTTCACTATAAAATTTGTGGCTTTGCCCTTGGATTATGTTAGAGGAAAATAGGGGATAAATTGAACATGGAGAGTGTTGTTTGGAAATAAAGCACGGACAATTTCTCACCTTTCCTGGTGGAATGAGATTTCTTACCACATGACTTTTAATTCAAAATGAATATACATATGTACTTTAAAGTCAAGCAGACAATTGGTCTGTTGTAGACTCCATCAGCCCCAATAATGGAGAAGTGACGGTGTGTGTTCCGCGTAGAAGTGGGGGTGAAATTGTGGGAAATCTGAGTCATGGGAAAGTTTCGTCCTTAACACTACACCCACCCTATTATGGAGTCTGTGTAAGCCATTGGAAATGTGATGTGGATTTAGTTTGGATGCGTCCATGGCAGGGAAACACACATGCCATTTTTTTAACAAATTGTTTTCCTCCACATAAAATTTGAATGTAAATATCACAACCCAACTCAGTTAGTTACATATAAAACTATTTCGTAAATTGTAAGTAAGAGATTCTTCAAAACAATGTATTTAAAAATTTGAACTAGCGCCACAACACATGAATGAGTGCACTTTATTAAATCAATTCGTATTCATTTTGTAGAGTATGCTCATTTTTATACCATTATGTGAGATGAAATTTTAAAAGCATATACGAGAGCGACAAAACTTTAAAAAAAGCTCATGGGTTTGAACTCATTTATGTATTATTATGTGAGTTAGAATAATTAAAAGTACCACAAAACCTTGAAAACTCATGAATATTCAATAATTCTAATTCCTAGCCTATGCTTTCACAATGCGACCAATACCTAATATATTGGGATGGTCGTGATAATAAATATTAAAATTTTAATTTCATATTCATATTCATTAAGTATTATTTTTTAAGAATAATGAATGTACTTAGTAGGTACTTTTATTACATGGATTAATCTAGTTAATAAACTATTAAAAAGAATTAAATAAATTAAATTTTTAATTGAACTACCATTTATTATTCTAAAAAATGACATTTATTAATACTATTTTGGAAGTTGTTTGGATTTGAACTGCAAATAAAAAATATATATTTTTCATATCTTCTTTTAATAGTAGATATTAATTTTATTACAATTTGACCTTATTTGATTTTTCTTAGTAGTATAGAAATTAAATTGATACATTCAATAGTAAAAGGACTAATTTGATTCAATCCATATAAAAGAGGGACTTGAAAGGTATTTTCACCTTTTAAGAACAAGTACATGCGTCTTGTAAGAATTAGTAGTTGAGGAACGAAAGAATGCATTATACGTAGTGAGATATAATATTATTAAATTTTGTAATTAATAATTTGGTATATTTGGAAAATAAAAAATGTGCAGCCACCAAACACTATTCACCAATTAGCCAAATAAGACAAAGAAGCCAACTTTTGAGCTCTTTTCCAAAACAAATAAAATAAAAAACATAATCTCTCACAATTATCAAAAATGTCTCCTTTAATCATCATTCATGCCATAAGGATTCATGAAAAGAAAAAATGACATAAGGATTCATGTACCAGACATGTTTCAGCATGAAAGCAGCAATACAACTTACTGACAAATGGTTTAAGGTTGGATTAATTTAATCCACTTCAAATCTTCAACATTAAATAAATAATTAAAAGTTTGAATGTAAGAAGGTTTGCTTTCCAATTGATTTGAGTGTTTATTTTCTTAGTCAACAAAATGATATTGGAGGCAAGGTTTGTTTTAGTCAAATATAGAAAGAATTTTAACAGGTTTTGAGCAGACAAGATTATATATTTTATATTTGTCTAAAGATTTTATGTTGAAATTTCCCCTTTTCATGTCTGAATTAAGTTTAAGAACATTTCTGCCTCGTGATTTCTGCTGCCCAAATTTTTATTGCTTTACAATTAAGTATTAGTTTTTAGTCATTGCACAAGTATTTGTCATTAGGGGCTGAGGTTATTACCAGGCTGCCTTTGATTGTCTTGTCCAGATATAAATGAATGTATCATGTTAATTGTTAAAGACTCTGCTTGAACTTGAATCCAAAAGAAAATTAATGTAACATTCCTTTTTCAGCTTGATTAATTTCTCTCTATAATTAAATTAGCTTATTAGGGAATCCATTATTTGGTTTTGATGTCTTTTAGGAATTCAGATAAGGTTAACCAAAAATATCTATGGCATATATGCAAAGGCATATCAGATTTTTCTTTTCATTGCTGCTTCACTCAAAAAACACTTTCTCTAATGGCTGCTAGTCTCTCTACTGGTCTGGATGTCCATTTTGCCATCCCTCAATCTGATACGAAAAGACCCATTTTCTTCACCAGAAGGAAATTCACCATTTACTGTAACTCATCCAAGTCCTCCTCAAAACCTCCCCAAAACCCACCTGTTAAAAGAACCGCATCTTTATCCGAGCAACTGCAGCCTCTTTCAACAACCACACTTCCCAAGAAGGACCAAGCTGGTCTCTTGTCAAAGCCAAAGTCCACATGGGTTAATCCCACCAAGCCTAAAAGATCTGTTCTTTCACTGCAAAGGCAAACGCGTTCTCCTTATGCATATAACCCTAAAGTCAGAGAGCTAAAGCTCTTTGCAAACAAGCTCAGTGATTGTGACAACAGTGAAGAGGCTTTCCTAAGTGTTCTCGAGGAAATCCCATTGGAACCCACTAGAGAAAATGCGCTTTTGATACTCAACAGCTTGAAGCCATGGCAAAAGACTCACCTTTTCTTGAATTGGATAAAGACCAAGAATTTGTTTCCCATGGAAACTATATTCTACAATGTTACAATGAAGTCTTTGAGGTTTGGTAGGCAGTTTGAGCTCATTGAGGAACTTGCTAATGAAATGGTAAGCAATGAGATTCCACTTGATAACATTACGTATTCAACCATTATTACCTGTGCCAAAAGATGCAATCTCTTTGATAAAGCTGTAGAATGGTTTGAGAGAATGTATAAAACTGGTTTGATGCCTGATGAAGTCACTTATTCTGCTGTTTTAGATGTTTATGCCAAATTGGGTAAGGCTGAGGAAGTTGTTAGCTTATATGAGAGAGGGGTAGCTAGTGGTTGGAAACCAGACCCTATTGCATTCTCAGTATTGGCAAAGATGTATGGTGAAGCTGGAGACTATGATGGGATTAGGTATGTTCTGCAAGAAATGAAGTCCCTCGGTGTACGGCCTAATTTGGTTGTTTACAATACTTTGTTAGAGGCTATGGGCAAGGCAGGGAAGCCTGGTTTGGCAAGAAGCCTTTTTCAGGAATTGCTTGAGTCTGGTTTAACTCCAAATGAGAAGACTTTAACTTCCCTTGCCAAGATATATGGAAAGGCAAGGTGGGCAAAAGATGCGTTGGAATTATGGGAGGAGATGAAGTCCAAAAACTGGCCAATGGACTTTATTTTGTATAATACTTTGTTAACCATGTGTGCAGACATTGGTTTAGTTGAGGAAGCAGAGCAGCTTTTCTTGGATATGAAGAAATCACAGCATTGTAGGCCAGATAGTTGGAGCTACACAGCTATGCTGAAGATATATGGAAGTGGAGGGAATGTTGGTAAGGCAATGGAGTTTTTCGAAGAGATGTCGGAGGTGGGTGTTGAGCTTAATGTAATGGGAACCACTTGTTTGATTCAGTGCTTGGGGAAGGCTGGAAGAATGGATGAGTTGGTGAAGGTATTTTCTGTATCAGTTGAACATGGAATCAAACCGGATGATAGGCTTTGCGGATGCCTGTTGTCTGTTGTGTCGCGGTGTGAGAGCAGGGCAGATGTGGATAAAGTTTTAGCATGCCTGCATCGAGCTAATCCTCGGTTAGTTGGATTCCTGAAATTGATTGAAGAGGAGGTATATTGTCTTGACACTGTTAAAGAAGAGTTCAAGGGCATCATTAGTGACACTAAAGATGATGCCAGAAGACCATTCTGTAATTGCTTGATCGATATATGTCTAAGTAAGAATCTCAACAAGAGAGCACATGATTTGCTTTATCTCGGAACCTTATACGGATTATACCCAGGTTTATACAATAAAACTGCCGATGAGTGGAGTCTGGATGTCCGATCGCTCTCAGTCGGTGCAGCACAGACAGCTCTGGAAGAGTGGATGGGGACTTTGGCCAAAACTATTAAGCATGAAGAAGCATTGCCATTGCTATTTTCTGCCCAAACGGGTACCGGAACTCATAAATTCTCTCAAGGGCTGTCCAATTCATTTGCTTCTCATTTGAAGAAACTTGCAGCACCTTTTAGGCAGAGTGAAGAGAAAGCTGGTTGTTTTGTGGCAAAAAGGGAGGATTTAGTGCCTTGGCTGCGATCAAGGTTGCAGACATGATGAATGTATTTGTTGTGAACTACGATAAATATCAACTGCGAAAAGATTTGGAATCTCAAAATAACAGCAAATGTGACTTGTAGTCTGTACCAGTTTTATAGATAGCTGATTAGCAGCAATAGCAGATATTTTCATTTATCTGTGTTCAATTAAAGGAGTTCCATAAAGGCTGGAACGATTGTTTGAAGCCTTGGCAGATTTTAACTCCTTGGATGCATGTTCATCTGTAATTTTAACAGATAGCTGATTATGAGCAATATCAGCTTTTTTTATCTGATTTTAATAAAAGGAATACCATAAAGGCTGCAACAATTGTTTGAATGGAGCAGAAAAAGGGCTTGAAACCACAATGGCGGAAACAGACCTTCAAAAGTACAGATGCTAAACTTTGTACGAGAAAATGCTCAAAGTTCAGTAACTATATCTAATATTTGTATCCCCCACCAAATTACAGAAACTATTTTCACTTTTTTTTGTCTTTTTGGCTCTAAAAAGAAACAATAAAAGAAAGAAAGAAAGAAAGGAGGAAGGGACCTTGAATTGAACCAGCCTCCCGCCTATGCAAAATCCTCTAAGAAAGCAAAAAGTCTTTAAATGAAGAAACTGTGAAACAAAAAAGACTTATCTCTTTCTTTTCTGTCTCTGAAGAGCATTTCCTCATAATAATCCCATCTCCAGATCTTCCCTTTCTCTTATCCTGAAACCAGATTTCAGGCATCTTCTACTCAACCCCTGATCACTACCTAACATTAGACTTTGTTCCTGCTACCCAATTGTAAGCTTATGGTGTAAGTACCCTAAAAAAAACCCTGTTTGAGAGCCATGAAAAATGGGCCAGCACCCATATTTTTCCAAGTGCTTGCAATGAACTTCACTTCAATAATTTAAACTCCTTAGTTCTGAGTCACTTGTATTATAAAAATTGCTTCTTGTGAGCCCAGCATGTGAAGAGTTTCATACATACTTTCCAGATGACTTCCAAATTCTTCCCGCCAAAGATATCACCATGACAGTAACATCATCGTGATACTTTCTTCGATCTCCTTGAGGGATGTCCAGTAATTCATGGAAATCCATGCCTGCAGAAATCCCAACCAGGACAAAATTCAGTTCAGGAATCTACCTTATGTGTCAATCTACATTTACAAAGAGAAAAAAATGGTGTTCATGGATCATCCAGTTACACAATCTCTCATACTTCATCTTAACAGCTAAACGTTCAAAGAAAATATTTTAGCAACTAAAAAGTTTAACCAAATTGAAAAGCTTGAATTTGAGATTTCCAACCTTCAAAACAATATAGATAGTACAAATAGTATTAAAAACCAGAAGTAGAACAGAGGTGATAAACGGAATAATATGCTATTGAAGATTATTTAACCTTGTAATACCCAAACACCAAAATGCAGTGCTAAACACCTCAATATAAATAATTGCCTAAACAAAGGAACTGAACAGTAGAGAAGCTTTACTACTGAAACAAAAGCCAGAGGAATCCACATTATGTAGGTCAACAGCAGAAATAGACTAGTTAAACAGATCCCATCTAAGTGAAAATTTATCCCCATGTGATCCACCACTGTCAATAAGTTCCCATTTGATCTTAGAATTACTTCTTCACATTATAGATAATGGAATAGAGAGAAGAAGCAAATTATGAAAAGAATGTTTACCAGCTTTCTTGGCAGCATGCATAAGAACCTCCTCTATCAGGTGTTGTGCAGGGTCTCCATCTGGAAACTTCTCCATGAAGCTCTCAACAAGAGAAACCACTTTCTGATTGCTCAGATATTGATATAATCCATCAGATGAAAGGATTAAAAATTGATCCCTTGGGCAAAGTCTATGGTGACGAAGAGAAGGTGAGCAGGATATATATGGTGCAGTACCAATGTACTCATTTCGAAACATCTCCAATAATGCATCATTCAATTTGGGCTGCAAGAAGTTGGGATCATGTTATTGCCTACGCTGGTTATATTTCTTAAATATTTAACATAATACAACATGTGAGACAAGTCTGTTTCCTCCTCTCCCTTAAACCCCCTTCCCTCTCTCACATCCACAAAAAAGCATGTATAATTTTTACTTCTGACATTTGAAAACAATTACATTCAAATGTTGGATAGCTGAAATCCTTTTTTTTTGTCTGAAAATAAATTATTTTCCCCAGAGAAGTGGCAAGTAAATTGTACTCTTCTTAACCTTTACGGTTTCCTTTATGGCTTCGTCATGGTAACTAATTCATAAGCCACTAGATGTTTTTCTTAAACACAACATACCATAGATAAGATTTAACACTTTAATAGTGAGAAGGCATGTGAAACAACCTTTTTCAGAAATCCTGCACCAAATGCTCTGGTTACTTTAAGTCGACCTTTCACTCTGTCATTGACAATGCACTGGTTGTCATCTGGATGCTCATTCTTGATTCTTATGACTTCCTGCACAAATTTAAACAGTCAAATTCAGCAAATGTAGCATACAAATTAGGAGAACTGAATACAGTTTGAACTGCAATTCTTTCTTTTATGTCTGAAACAACAATAACCAAGGAAGCTGCAATTTCATGCACTTTTACTGACTGATTAAGCAATATTATCATTCATTAGATGTGTTTGTTACACAAGAAGGACCTCTTCAACCCAAACTAGAATCTAACATGAATCCAAACTTTGAGAATATATAGATCCGAGTAAAAAAGGACTGGCATTCACAACATTGACTATTCCCAAGATTTAATGCTTATCAAAATTCCATACCATCCTAGAAGATGTAGATCCATCTCTTTACATATACCTTTCCCTTGACAACCCACATGCTTTGTCGGAGCGGTGATCAGATATATTATGAAGCATAGAAGCTTGTAGTTTTTTCTTCTAACCAAAATGCTATGTAAATGTCAATCATTCTTTATAACACTTGAAAAAGCACCAGGTTTCTGATTAAGACCCTTTCTAAACTGTTTGAAAACCAACATCAACATATTAAAATATACTAAATAGTTTTAATATGCAATAGAAAAATTTTGAAAAGCAGAGTAAAAGACTTCTACAGGATTTAAATTGACTTGTCTAAGATCTATCCTTTTGTTAGATCAATATCCAGGAAACAAAGGATGATGGGTAAGGTATCATCATAAGAACTGGATAAGAATTGTTTTCTAAAGTGCATGATCTGCATGAGAATTCATCTAAAGAACTCTCCAAACACATATTTGACTCACATTGATGCTGCACGGGTCACTCCAGAGCAAGAATTTCATCTGCTTAAAATTAGACTTCCTAAATGTTTCCCCTTGCATATCAAAAATCATAAGAGAATAAAAGTAGAATTTGAAATACTTAAAATGCAAGCCATGACAATATAAAATGACTAAAGGCATAACTGAGGTAATGGAACTAATATGGCTAATTTGTTCAGAGGAAAACTATAGCATTACCAAAGGTACAACAATCTCTACACAGAACATTCCAGTTAAGTCACTAAACCTCTCAATGACGCTCTTAACTAAAATAATAAATAAAAGTGAGCAGTCTAGGGCTCATAACTGTTATTTTCCTAATGAAAAAAGAAATCAGCCATGAAGCTAAACTCGAGTCATTTTAATGAAAACAGCATAAGCAAAGAAAATTGCCAAGCCAAACATTTCATATTGAAGAAGGAAGAAAACAAACAATGAACTAAATTTTCAATATTCAGAACATACTTCTTCAATGCTGGTGCTATGGTCAGTTGACAGCTGCAATGCAGTCAATCTCATGGACTCAGCAGGAGCCCCAATCACTGGCTTGATTGCCTTTTCACCCGGTGCCAAAGTCTCCTCCACTATACCCTCCATGTTTGACCCATTTTCTTCATGCTTTCTTCCCTCCATGCTGGAACCAACATCCTCTGGTTCATACTGTGCAACAATTGCCCTACTATCCCCCACATTCATCACATAAACATCCTCATCCCTCATCAAAACCACCAGCAAACACGAACCCATTAATGCAAGCTCTGGATTCGTATCAAGAACCTTATCTGTCATATCCAAATATGCTAACTCAGTCTCTTCCAGAGCCCTGGACAAAGCCCTCAAAACCAATTCATGATCAACTGGACCTTCTTTCCTTCTCCTCCCAGTCTTTTGAACCCTCTCCTCCACTCTATTATCTACCTCCTCAACCTTCTCCTTCTCTTCCAACCGAAACCTCCACGGAAACAACAAACTCCCCGTCCCCTCTCTATGCTTTGACAGCCCCTGCCTCAATTTTGACAACAATAACCACCTCCTACTCACTGCAGACCCCTCTTTACTTACAGTAATTGCATCATCCACTGAAAAGGCAAACCTATCAGACCCGGAGAGATCCAACCCATCTTCCGGGTCATCCTCAGCTAGAAACTCCCATAACCTCCTCCTCCTAATCTCAGTCCCCTCCGGTTCAAATGTTACCCTCCTCACTCTCTCTTGCACCACTCCACTCGATTCATTCTCCCCAATTAAACCCTGCCCTACACTCGTAACCTCCTCAACGGAATTATTCTGATTCTCAGTTTCACTATCAGTTTTATTTAAACTACCTGTAGCTATTAAAATGTTGGATGGGTTAGTTTTATTTTCAGCTTCGTTTTCATTCTCATTTTCAGTTTTATTTTCAATTTCTTCGTCAAGTTCCCAAAAAAGACCATGGAGTTCATGGAAAACAGCTCGATAGAGATTACCCATCAAGAATTCGGGTGCGTCCGGCCCATTAAAACCATCGTAAATCCCAACGAACAACCACCCTTGCTCCTCCGAAACAACGACGTGGACCCGATCCTCCCCGGCCTTCCCTAATGCCCACTGCACATCCCCGCCGGTCTTCTCATCCGCCGCTGCCGCCGCCTCCGTGCCCCCGGAATTCTCCCTTCTACCTACGAAGTTCAAGACCGGAACCACCCAAGGCCGTTTCTTGTCAGAGAAATTTCTCAAGATCCCTGAAATGCTCTTCTTTCTCTTCTTTTTGACATAAATGCCACCCAACGGTGCGGAGAAATGTACTCTCCCTTCCGGCCCAGCGTTGGCCTCCAGTGGACCAGACACCGCCCCGCGCTCTAACGGACCCGACATGAAGTACCCGCCCCGCTCAACCGGGTCATGAGCTCCGCCACGTGGCACCGGCTGCAGAGGCAAGGAACAAAACGACGACGTGCTCTCGAAGCCATTGCCGCTAACGATACTGCTCTTGACGCCGTAACCGAGGGTATTCTCAGTGGCATCGTCGTAAATGTTGTCAAGTTGGAGGACAGTTCTAGGAGTGGATGTATTAGCACTCACGGAGGCTCCGGATATGGCTTTAAACAGGGTTTCGGGTCCGGTCCGGGTTTTCGGGTCATGAGACGGGGAGAAACGCAGAGAGTGCGAAGGAGACACGAAACGATCGGAAGGAGTCGGAGAGAGGAAACGATTGGAAGATCGAACATAACAGAAGGAGTGGCCGAGGGTTTCATCCAACGGCTCTGATGCAGCAAAGATCAGGTCGGCGTGATTCTCTGGTGGCCGGTTTGACCGGTCTGTCACCGGATTAAAGCAAGGGCAGAGCGTAGAAACTCCACTTCCCATCACATTTGATTCATTCCACTCCCTTCCCCTCCTTTTCAACAATTTTTTTTATTCTTAAACAAGCAGAAAAATAAAAAACGAACAGTTTCTAAAAATGAAAGAAAAAATAGAGAGAGAGAGAGAGAGAGAGCTGCTTTTTTGCTGCTTCTTCTCTTCTCTTGCTTCACAGCGAAAGAGAAAACCAAAACACAAAAATATGTTTTTGAAATTTCTTTTGCTTTTTGTTTTTTCTTTTTTATTTAAACTAGCTGAGCTGAGCTGAGCCTGAGTGGACTTTGGTATTTATTTTTTCTTTTTGAAGTTTGAAATTTCTTCTTTTTTATTAATTTTAAATTCCGAGTAGTTGTTTGTTGGCCTCTGGGCTGACGGTTACATGTGGCAATTGACAAATGCATGAAGGGACACCCATGCATGCCAGATGGGATAATACCGGGTCCACATGGATCGCCAGGTGTGCATGTGGGGTCCACCCATAATTCTTCTTTTGGGGGGGGCTTTGGCGGTTTTTGCCGGTTAATGGGGTTAAAAAAAACCATAAAGAAATGAGGCCAAGGACAAGGGCAAGGGCGTCCTTAAAGGGAAGGGTAGAGGGGACGGCTCATGGCTTTAAGGAAAGTGGTAGGGTCAAAATGCGGGAAGGAAACCGAGGAGTAAAGGGCCGTCACTTCTAGGGATGCTTTTGTCCGTTTCGTTGTTTGGTCAAAATACTCCATTTTGGGGCTCCCCTTCAACCCCCTTAGGCCCAACCTACCTGTATAACCCCCCTTTTCCTTTTCCCTTTATTGACTATATTGCCCTTTGGCATTTTTCACTTATTTTTTCCCTCCCTTTTTGAGATTCTTAATACTTCAATTCTTTTTACCCTTGACCTCTTACAACATCCTTTTGCATTTTCTCTTGTTTTTTTCAACAATTTTGATTTGATATTTTTGATGATTTTTAAGAAATTGCCTATCTGTAAAGTATTTTTATTTGACATCTGCCTATCTGTAAATTATTGTCGTGTTTTAAATGAATGTACGAAACGTTCCAAGAAAGAAATAAGTTAGTTTTAAACTTTGAACATATTTTTAAGTTTGATATATAAATTAAACGTTCACTGAAATTTTAAATAAATTTTTCATTTTATTTATGACTATTTAATGCACACAAATATCGTTTTTATTATATTTTGTCGTATTTTAAATTAAAGCGTTTCAAAAACGAAATGAGTTGATTTTAAATTTTGAACATCTTTTAAAGTTTGATGTATATGTTAAACGTTCACGGAAAATTTAAATAAACTCTTCATTTTATTTATGACTATTTAATGCGCACAGATATCGTTTTTATTATATTTTGTCGTATTTTAAACTAAAGCACGGAACGTTTCAAAAACGAAATGAGTTAATTTTCAATTTTGAACATCTTTTTAAGTTTGATGTATATGTTAAATGTTCACTAGAAATTTAAATAAATTCTTCATTTTATTTATGACTATTTAATGCACACAGATATCATTTTTATTATATTTTGTCGTATTTTAAACTAAAGCACAGAATGTTTCAAAAAAATGAATTGATTTTGAATTTTGAACATCTTTTTGAGTTTTGATGTATTTGTTAATATTCACTGAAAATTTAAATAAACTTGACAGCAAACAAATTATTCTTTTTATTTATAACTATTAAATACACATATATTATTTTTGTTATATTTTGTCATGTATTAAATGAAAGCACGAGATATTTCAAAAAATATATGAGTTAATATGAAATTTTGAATATCTTTCTAAGTTTTGATAAACAAGGCTTTTATATATGTTAACATTCACTAGAATTTTAAATAAATTTGGCAACAAACAAATTATTCTTTTCTTATAACTATTAAATACATACATATATCATTTTTATTGTATTTTGTCATGTCTTAAATGAAAGCACGAAGCGTTTCAAGAAAGATATGAGTTAATTTTAAATTTTGAACATCTTTCTAAGCATTGATGAACAAGGCTTTTGTATATGTTAACGTTCACCGGAAATTTAAATAAAATTGGCAACAATCAGATTATTCTTATTATTTATAACTATTAAATACACACGTGTGTCATTTTTATTGTATCTTGTCGTGTTTCAAATGAAAACACAAATGTTTCAAGAAATATATGAGTTAATTTTAAATTTTGAACATCTTCCTAAGTTTTTATGTATATGTTAACATTCATTGAAAATTTAAATGAATTTGACAACAAATAATTTTTCTTTTATTTATAATTATTAAATACACATATATCATTTTTATTGCATTTTGCCGTGTTTTAAATGAAAGAACAAAATGTTTCAAGAAAGATATTGGTTTTTTTTTTTGAACATCTTTCTAAACTTTGATGAATAAAACTTTTGTATATGTTAACCTTCACTAAAAGTTTAAATAAATTTGGCAACAAATATATTCTTCTTTTTTATTTATAGCTATTAAATACACATAAATGTAATTTTTATTATATTTTGTCGTGTTTTAAATGAAGACACAAAATGTTTTAAGAAAGATATGAGTTAATTTTAAATTTTGAACATCTTTTTAAGTTTTGATGAACGAGGCTTTTGCATATGTTAATGTTCACTGAAAATTTAAATAAAATTGGCAACAAACAGGTTATTCTTTTTATTTATAACTATTAAATACACACATATATCATTTTTATTATATTTTGTCGTGTTTTAAGTGAAAACAGAATGTTTCAAGAAAGATATGAGTTAATTTTAAATTTTGAACATCTTCCTAAGTTTTTATGTATGTGTTAACTTTAACTAAAATTTTAAATAGATTTGACAACAAACAAATTCTTCTTTTTATTTATAACTATTAAATACACATAGATATCATTTTTATTGTATTTTGTCATGTTTTAAATGAGAAAACGAAAGGTTTCAATAAAGATATGAGTTGATATTTTAAAATTTGAACATCTTTTTAAGCTTTGATGAATAAGACTTTTATATATGCTAACGTTCACTGAAAATTTAAATAAAATTGACAACAAATAGATTCTTCTTTTTTATTTATAACTATTGAATACACTCGGGTATCATTTTTATTGTATTCTGTCGTGTTTTAAATGAAAGCACAGAATGTTTCAAGAAAGATATGAGTTAATTTTAAATTTTGAACGTCTTCCTAAGTTTTTATGTATATTTTAACTGTCATTAAAATTTTAAATAAATTTGACAACAAACAAATTCTTCTTTTTATTTATAACTCTTAAATACACATATATCATTTTTATTGTATGGTAGTTGTGTTTTAAATGAAAGTACCAAATGATCTAAGAATGAAATAAATTAGTTATAAATTTTGTACAAATTTTTTAAGATTTTGAAGAATAAGACTTTTGTATATGTTAACATCCATTATAAATTTAAATAAATTCGACAAAATCAAAATATTCATTTTATTAATAACTATTAAATATATACAAATTCGATAAACACACTTGAATCCACGTCCTACTGTACTAGCAACTGTGCCAATGCCAACTGGACAAAAACTCAATCGGCATTTGACTTATTTTCAACAAAGAGAATGAAAATTTTCCATTTATTTTGAAAAAGTATTATTTTTTATGAGAGTTATTATTTATCTTTCTAATTTCAAGTTTAAATCTATATTAACTACTTTTTATTTTATGTCTAATCATTATAATATTATATAATAATAATAAAAATTCTCGTATAATTACTCTAGTAACCATTTAAAAACTTCAAATTGGAACATGCAATAATACATCTTTCAAATTAACAGAATAGTTAAAGAAAGGGCAATTTCGTCTTGAAACAAATAAAACTTACGGGCCAATGGCATAACCCTTAAATTAGGCCCAAACCCAAGAAAAAAGAGGGAGCGGTCGGGTACATTACAGTTTTCATGCAATGGTGTTGCGCCACGTCAACCACATAAGAATCAGAGATCAAACTCTTGATCAAAGATTCAATGGACGGCCCTGATTCTTTTGATCCCACAGGAGAAGATAGAGAGATAGAACAAAATTTTGTTCGTATCTTTTGCATGACTCTGTCTGATTAGTCAAACGGCACGATTTCCTCTTCACTCTTCGTTTGTCGTAATCCCAACTTTTTAAACCCCCAAAAAAAGAGTAAACATTATTTATTATTAAATATAATTTTATTTTATTGTTATTGTTTTGATTTTGATTTTTTAATTATGATTTTGTTTTTGGGTCGGAGTGTGAGCTTTTCACACTTTGTCAAAAATAAATTAAATAAATCCACCACTTTAATTAATTAGGAGGGAAAATAAAATAAACAAATAATATTTATATATTTTTGGGTTTGAAAAACATTTTTTATAATTATTGATAGAAGGGAAAAATAAAGTAATATATATATTGCATGTGAAGGCGGGAAAATCTGATTCCCCTTCTCTTAGATTGTTTGCTCATCAAAACTGCAAGTCAAGGAGTTTGTTGGTTTTGAGAATTTTAATCAAGGCAAAACGACAAAGCGGATGTAATGTCACATGATACGTGTGAAAGCCCACATTCTCTTTTTTAATTATATGGTTAGATTTAGATGCCCTTTTGTACTCAGGTTTCGGGGGTTTTTTTTTTTGCTTTCCAAGTTACTATACGTAATTTTAATATTAAATTGGTAAAAATATTAGGCTAAAAACGGGTTTGGTAAATATGAATTTAAGTTTACACCTCAATATTTAATATCCTAATTAGTATGGTTAGACTCGTTTTCTATGTTATTTTTATTTATTTTTATATATTATATAGTTTATATATTATGAAAAATAAATTATAATAAGATAGTGTAGATATTAAAAGATATTTAAGTTGTTAATGTTTTAAAATTTTAATAAAAACACTATATATCATTAAAAATAAATTAATGCTTTTCAAAAAATAAAAGTAAGGAGCTAAAAATGTAAATTACTCATTTATGTATGAAATTAAACTGAATTATTAATTTTAAGATGCACTAAAAAGAAAATTATATTATTCAGAATTATGAAAGAATTTAAATAAAATTTAAACTTATATTTTGAATTTAAACCAAATTAACTAACTATTGTATAATGTTGATATCATCATAATTTATTATAAATCGAATTCAATTAGATCCATAAATACCTCTCCTACCAAATATTCTCTTATACATATTTATCTCTTTTTACTCCCTTTACATGGGTGAATTATATATATATATATATATATGTCAACATGAGTTAGAAAAAAAAAGAAGAGATGTATCATTAAATAGAAAAGAGAATATATGTAAAGTGAGGAATTGTAAATTCAAAGGTATTTATTTTGTAAGCTTCACCCAATTTCGCAACTTTTAAAGTGTAAAGTTTGTGAAGGAAGCATAGAATAGTATTCCAATTGCTAAAGTAATTTATTATTTACGCAAATTGGGTATTTATTTGTATTTCTTTGTTTCCACTTTACTTGCATGCTTGACTTAGGTAACTAGATTTAGTTATAATTGTTTGTAATTATACAAGGGTGTCATATTTAGTTAATCATTGTATTTTGTGAGTCTCACTGAATTTGATGTAATTGGAACACTCTAATTGCACTTTCCATTTTCTCAGTGAAAGGTAAGAATTGAATTAATTACACTCAAATTCAATTATCCTATGGCTTTTCAAACACGTACAAATAATTTAAATTAAAATATATTTTTATATTTTGAGACATCAAAAGCTTTGAAATGTAGTTGAAAGGACATTTGTTGTTCTAAAAATAGCACTTCTCATATTAACATCATTTCGGTATAGCATAAAAAAAATTGGATCGTATTAGCACATTGCGTACTTTTTTAACTTCATTCATAAACGGAATTGAAATAATCTATACTTTGAAGAGTACATGAAAGAATGAGATCTTGATAATTTTAATGATATAAATTCAAATTGAGATGATGATAAAGAGTATATGTTCACTGTCAAAAAAACAAAAACAAAAGGAATAACCCAATAAATATGAAATGCTAGAGCAATTAGATAAATTGCATGGGACTTTTATTGTTTTTGTTATTTTTATTAGTAATTGTACTATCGACTACTTTCTTGGACTAGCATATTACATATGATGATTTGATTTCAAAATTTGTTACTTGTTTAGAATTTTTTATCGTATTAATATTTTTATAGTAATTAATATATTTAAAAAATATAAATTATGTAACTATGTAATTATAATTTGTACTACCAAACATGACATAGATAATTACGATATAATTACACTCTGTTAATCAAACACGTCTAAAAAATTATAATTTTTATGATTAAAAAAATAAAATAATAATTACATTTTTATTCAATTATTCTATACTAGAGGTGTGCATGGGTCGGGCTCAACTAAAAAGTTAGGCCCATTTGCTAGGCTCGGCCCATCTCGAAAAATAGGCTTAAAATTTTGACAAAGCCCAACCCGAATGAAAATGTTAAAACCGGGTCTAACCCGGCCCGCCCATATTAATTTTTATATACTTTTAAAACATATATAATACATAAAAAATATCAAAATAAATATTTCCCAACAAATTGGAAATAAAATTTAAAAAATATGTATACTTAAATAACACTAAGATAGATGCAACTTAACAAGCAAATGCCTCTAAAATAATAACAAAATTAACAAATGTCTTTAAAATAATAACAAAATGAACAATAAAATAAGTTTTATACAATATCGAAACAATAATAACAAAATAGTAGCAACATACTAGTAAAATAGTAGCAAAACAAGAAGAAAACAAAAAAATATTAAAAACAAAAAAAAAGATTTTTTTGTCATTTAGTGAATTTGGGTCAAGCCGGGCCTAGGCAAAAATTGCCTTACTCGAGACCCGGCTCATTTTCTAAACGAGATTTATTTTTTTATCCAAGCCCATTTTTCAAACATATATTTTTGCCCAAACTCTCCTACATTTCGGGCAGGCATTCGGGCCAAGCCGGGTGGCCCGACCCATGTTCTATACTATCTAAACAAATGGGAAAATAGAGTATTAGATTTAGTCTCTTCTCCATGCTATAGATGGAAAAAAAAAAAGGAAGCAATCTTTTTCTAACTTAAATTTTTTTTCATGTTTATTGCAAGAAATAAATGTTTTTGAAAAGTAAAGTCAAAACAAAAGGAAAAAAAAAGAATATGGTTCAAATTTCTTTCCTAATTTTTCATATTAGATTATATTAGTCCAACTGACCACTTTAAATATCGAATCATCGGAAATATATATAATATATTAATTTTTAGAAATACTATAACATAAATTATTAGTATTACTACGTAAAAAATGAATAAATTATATATATTTATATAAAAAGAATACTCAATAATGAACAACTAAAAGATAAATTGTAGAAAGGGGGATGGTGACAATTAGCCAATTAGAGGGGTTGGCAGTGGGGTCCATGATAAATCACTTGGTCAACGACCAAAGACAGAGTCCGGATACGTGGGGTCCACACTAGTGACTCTACCTTCGTTCTGACGTCATCTTTGTCGGATTTCTTCCTCTTTTTTTCCAGGTTTTATCAACATCCTATTTTATTTTTTTTTGCCTGAACTTTACCAATAACGGTTTATTTAAATCAATTTTTTCATATTTGGGTTCTACTTACGTACATATTTATTCAAGTAATAATTAATAGTACTTAATCAATCGGGAAAGTAAATTTGTAAATATTTAATTTAAATAATATTACTATTCTTAATACTAAAATGTGGTGTGAAAGCTTGTTGCAGTTCATGGAGGAAAATTGTTGCAAGGTAGAGATTAAGGTTTTTAAAATTGGGTAATTTGTTGAATTAGTCATCTGTCGAATTCAATTAAGAAATTATTAAAAAATAAAAATATTAAAAATATGCTTCAACCGTCCAATTCAAATTAGTTTTTTGTTCAGTTCATCTTAACCGATTCCCAAGTTAACCATTTCAATGCCCTTCTTCGAATCGATACCTCAGTTGGTTCCTGATTCGACTGGCTGGTCCGGTTCGATATTGTTGGTGTGTGGGGATAAAATGAATTTATGAGAAATTAATGAAAGCTTCAAAATGTGGAGATAAAATAAAATTATGATAAATTAACGAAAGCTTCAAGACGTGTATCAATACTCTTTTTTTTTTTAAGGTTATATTCGCCCCCACCTATATTATGGCGTGCAGAAGAGTTATTTTGAAAACGCTCCAGTAGATTCAAACAACCTTGGTTGAGATAGTTGTTATAAAAGAAAGAACTAGATTAGAAGAGAGGCTTGAACCGAAGTAAGTTGATATCTTAAGAGCCCCTCTTCCCCCTTTTAGTGCCATATGATGGCTGTTTATAGGTCGATAGACTAGTAATGCGATGTGAAGTGATTAAATTATAAATTTTATGCGTCACAAGTGATATGTATTTTGTTTAAAATGACTAAATTGTTAACAAAATTAAATAGTAGAGGTGATAGTTCAACGGAATCCAGAGTGCTCATAATAAAGATGTCTCTAGTGACGAGAATGTTTGTAATACGATAAAGAAGTGTCTAAAGTGGGGAATACCAAAATTCATATATACCAAACTTCCATTTTCCTATCTCTCAACTGATTCACAGTTTAAAAGAGAGAGAGAAAAAATCTTAGTAGAATTAATATCGTCGCTGCTGCTGTTATTTTCATTTAAATAAAATAAAATAATTTGTGTGAAAAAAAGTGAAGCGTTGGCTGGCTCTCTTTGGTGTAGTCTCTTTCTGGCATTTGAATATTTTAGTTGAATGATATTGACGCAGCCATTAACACCAGCTCTACTGTTCTGTTTCACATGGAAAATTCAATTTACTGATTCACAAATACACTTAGTAATTAAAAAAACAAATCTATTATTTACATCAAATTAGACTTGATAATGGAAAAAAAGTCTTCTCCTGTAATAAATTATACCCCGTCAACTTCAAATTTGAATATCAAACAGTCAGACTTTATCTTAATCTTAAAAACAATTGTCAAATACTTTGAAATATATATAAATATGAGAAACCAAAGTTTTCAAATGGGTTGATTTTGAAACAAAATTTTTTTATTTTTATTTTAAACTTTAATATCAAGTAATTGACTCAAGTCCAAAAATTAATTTTTTTATTTAAAAAAAATAAATGTATAACTTTCAAAATTACAAAGCTAATTGGCTGTTTATATTTGGTTTGTCTTTGATTTGAAGTGTAGCAAAAGGAAATATTGTTATTCTATTTCTACATTAGTTTAATTAATTCAACAAATACTTGTTTTTTGTGCGACCATTTAAAATCTTATATTATATGATTAAAACTATTGAAAGTTTCAAGGGTTGTTGTTTAGTTCACATTCAAAATACCGTGTAAAACAAACCTTATATTTAATGAGACGTGCTAATATTATTAGATTTGATTAACATGAGTATTATTGTTAATATAAGAAGGCGTGAGTTCGAATGCGTTGAAGACCTATTTATAGGTTGGAGAGATATTATGAGTAGTTATAAATATTGTGTCAAGAGAGTAAATATTATTAAAATTTATAATAAAATTATTTTTAAAAAAGTTCCAAATTCTCTCTTTTCGTTGAATAAAACATGTAAGACCCGCCTAAGCCTTGCTTTACCAAACACCTCTGTCATTGGTAAGCTCTTAGATGGCTTCAGAATCATAATTCATCCTTATATTTCAAAATGGAGCAAATATTTAGAGGGAGGTACAAGTTTCCCTTATTCTTTTATAAATTGATTTATATATATATATATATATAAACAGCTGCTTGAGGCAAACACATACACATTGAAACCTTCTTATTTATACTCCTCTTACTTATAATATTCACCAACTTTTTTTTCCTTTTTAAATTCAATTATAAACCTAGAACTTTTTCCCTAAATATATATTTCAAACATTGATGATTGATTTGTTCTTTTACTTGATTAAGTTGTTGGGAGGTTTTTTTCTTAACTATAATTATACATCTAAATAACTGTTAATGGGATCCAACTTTTTTTAGAAGAAGCTTTTAAAATGTTGTCTTTCGAGTAATTGGTTGGACCCCAACAACAATGAAAGTAATTGTACTTGGACGGGATTTTGTTACTCAAATTTGTAGAGAGCCCAAATACTTTTAAGAGGCTTGTCATGGGTGTGAATTTACAGAGCAGAGAGCACTTTGGTTAGTAAAAATATGACTTACAAGATTTATGAGAGATTGATATACAATGTGACATTTAAAAATAACGTGATGTGCACAAAAATAAAAAAAATTAATTCAAAATAAATTCGGAAAATCACAATAAAACATGAAAAGAATGAAATTATAGGGTGATAGTAAAGAATAGTTTTAAAGTAAGATTTGTAAAAAAAAAAAAGAAATAGGAAGGGGGATGGGATCTAGAAATGAGTGCATCCAGTGAGGAGGAGAAGAAGAAGAAAAAAGAAAGAGCCATTGACTTTGTCTCTGTTATCGGTTTGGGAGTGCAATTACCACAAATACAATGTGAATTAATTTTAGTTCCTTGCCTTACTTTTATTCTTTTATGCATTGCAAAATCAGTGTCATTTCAATTTGAAAAAGAGAGAGGAAATGAGGAATTTGAGAAGGATACTGAAACTGAAAATTCCACCTAAAAAATGCAAGATTTGCTTAATTGTCAAATTGCCTACCATGTGTTTGGTTTGACCTAGTGGTTTTCTTAAAAAGAAGAAAAGCATTAAGTTGTGTTTCAAAGTATAAGGTGAAAACCATTTCATAATAGAAAAATCAATGATAATACATTTTGGGTTATTTCTAATTCAAACCTTTGGAAGTGAGATTTAGTGTAAAAAACGAGAGGGTAGCCACCTAACCAACACCCCCCTCTCAATAGTCAATTTCTGTGTTTGTTGGTTGAATTAGGAAAGACCTTCCCAACCTCATGGTTTAGACTTTTTTCAGACTTTGCTTGCTGTAGGCCTTTTATATATATATATATAATAAAAACCTTCTTGATATGATCTTTTGACCTAAATTAATTACTTATATTTTATAAACTTTTAGGTCTAATTATAAATTTCATCCATTTATTTTATGATAATTAAGAAATTAGTCTCTCCATTTTAATTTCTCATGTTTTGATCATTGGGCTTTATAAAAACAAAGAAAAATCATTTGCTCAGCAGTTCAAAAATTTATAGGTAACAAATTAGCAACAGATTATGATAAATCAAAGTAGGACTAATTTTTTAGTTTTCGCAAAGTAAAAGGGATGAAAGTAAAAATTAAACAACTTTTTTTTTCATCCTCAAATTAGATAAAGAAAATTGAGAGACAAGGACCTCCAAAGCAAGGAGTCCATGGACCATTTTCAAACTTTAATTTAAGGCCCCTACAAAAGCAGAATCCAACATGTTTTTCACACTAATGAAGAAAATTTTGACTGGACGGTAACTGCTCTATGCTAGAAACCCAAAGCTTTACGAATAAGTACAAAAATTTGTCAATAAAATCAAACACATCGGCTCTTTATTCCAGAATCCAGAAGAAACAAAAGTCAAAGATCGTGCACCAATGGATAGATAATGTGATCGCCGAATCCACATGCCTTTGACAAAGTGAAATCTAGTATTAGTATTGGCATCTTAAGCAAAAATATCCGCCTTTGCATCTTCTAATTTTCCCATCCTTTTTTCACTATATCAGCAGTGAGTCCCAGGGTATCTTAGTTTTGCATATTTTTTTGGAACCATTTGTTAGGGTATCTTATTCATGTGAGCATTTAGGTAGTATGTCAAGTTGAGTAACTAATGGCATCACATCATTTGAGCATATCTTATACATCCCAAACTCTAGTAGACTAGATTATTCCTGGAAACTACACAAACCATTTACATTTGAAGAGAATCTTGTTTTTGAAACTTGTCTTTTTGAAAGTAGCATGTAGTTTTCAAGGGTGCATCATCCATGTTTGAGCACCCTCTGAAGGAACAAATATGCAATCAATAGGGCCACACATGTGCATCACAACTGGAGAACTCATTGGCAACTATTGAGTATAATTTACATTTGAGCTGTATTCACATTCCATCAGTATTGCTGTGAGATAGATTATTGTTCTTACCGATGCCTCGATTTATGAAGATGAGCATAGAAAGTACTAATTTTCTATTAAGGAGACAAGCAATACTTGAAAGAAGTCTTTACAATTTTGTTTCAATCATTTTGATAATACCACATGGTGGGATAGTGGCTCAAAACTGACCTTTACAATTTTGTTTCAATCATTTTGATAATCCCACATGGTGGGATAGTGGCTCAAAACTGACCTGTCCTTATATCTCTATCAATGGCATCTGCATTCAGGGTCCCAGGAAGCTCTCTAAAATCTTCATTGAAGATGGAATATGCACTGTAAATTTTGGAATGGAAAAGATTAGTCAGTCGTGGAAAGAAATGAGCAGTTCATGTTAAAAAAACTCACGTTATATAGGGTTTAGAAACTAAACAAAGACCCCAAAACAACCCCTATGTCCTATGATAATCTACAAGAGGTTCCTGCGCATGAACTTCGTTAGTATTTGGTCATTGGTTCATATGCTTAAGAAATTCTCCACAACCCTTTGAGAAAAAGTCAGAAGAAAACATAATTCAAACAAAATTTTCATTCAATGGTTTGTTTGGAAGTATCAGGGGAATCAGCAACATGTATCAGAGTCATGTAACAGTTTATTTGTTATTATCTTATACATATATCATGAACTTTGGCTACCTTAGGAATTGGAGTTTAGAAGCAAGAGGATACCTGACATCACCAGGTTGCCGCCGTCCAAGGTTCAGGAAAATTGTACAAAAACCAGTTCCAAGTATCTGAGCAAATGGGGGGCAAAGAAAATATGAACATATTTCATAATGGAAATGCTCTGGATAATCTAAAAAAATATTTCGTGCAAAAGTGTGATAGATTGTCCATGTCTTTAAATAATCTTTCTCCTCATCTCTGATTTTGCATTGTTATATGTTTTATATAAAGTACATAAGATACAAAACACAACGGTATGGATGATATAACATCAGAAATTATGTCTTGAATCCTTCCAAAAAATCTTGAAGGTAACACCACAATTTTTTTTTACATGTAGGCACACACTCTAATACACTGAAAATTATCTAATCTATTATAATAAGACAACCAAAGATACCGACTCTCTAAAAGAAAGTGACATCAATAACCATCTGTTTTTCTATGTCATCAAGGAAGACACTACAAGTTCCAGTATTCCTCGATGTTGAGGAGATACAAAGAATTTGGTTAAGTGAACTCATCCATATAGCCCTACTTCCCAACAAGTGAAAAGAGGATACATCCAACACACATAAACAGCAGTACAGAGGAGACAAATCCAACTTACAAATAATGGTCCAAGATCCCATTTATGGGCAACATGTGCCAGTATAAACCATAAGATAACAAGAATCCATGCCTTAAGACTTAGAGAAAAAATTGCCATCAAAAGGATATCTACAAAAAGACATACAAGGAATGGTCAACAAGTGAACTCTTACTAGGAAAAATAACAACAGCTCAATTCAAAGTTGATTCTCACCAGGAAGCTTCAATCTATTTAGTAAAAACGAGTAAAGCTTCTTTTTCCACCGACTTGTTGACTGTGGAAGCTGAAATTTCTGTTGGAAGAATTGAGGGGAAAAAAATTAACAACGAAAATTCTTGGTTTACCAAAGTGGCATCCAAGCTCAGTTTAGTGACTGTTAATTCAGTCATACCAAATCTTCCTCATCATCGTCAATACCGAGTCCACTTGGTGCCTTTGGTTTGACAGCAACAATAAGTGAATCTAGAAAATTGGAACACAGTCAGTGCCTGCATCTTAATAGCTAAACATTAACTGGGACCACAAAAATGAAATTTACAGAGCCCCTGGATGTTAAGAGCAAAACCAAAGGGTAGCAATAGTCAAGACATGAGGAAGTTATTTTAAACCTAAACAACAGAAAATAATAAAACGTTAAAGATTATAAAAGTGAGGGAACTGGGAAAGGAGCTAGTTCCTTCCCCCACAAACTTCATGATAATTGCATGCAGTGAAAGCAAACTAATTATAAAAGAATAAAAGCCAAGATATATACCACCATCATTGAGTTGTATGTAAATGTCATCTTCATCTTCACGGTCATGCAATACCTTCCCTTGTGAGATTAGTTTCAAATTCTCTACTGGTAAACGATTCTTTCCAGCTATCAATTTTCTCAAATCATGAACCTAGTTTTGATAAAAATACAAGCACCTAATAAATATGTGTAATGGTACTAAAAGTTTTCTACCAAGTTTGTTCTCATCATTAGGATACATGATTTTTTTCGATACCAAGACACAAGGAAAGTTCCTATGCTAGAGAAAAAAAAAAAAGAGAAGAAGAGATAACAACCGAAATTCTAAGTGCTTAAGAAAACTGCATTAGCCACGGTACATGATACACTACGAGAAGGCAAATGTGACATAAAATTCACATAAAGTTTTTTCTTTTCAATGCATAGGAAATGACAATTTTTCATTGTAAAATGAATCAGAGAAATATCTTTAGACTCAATACTGGAAAGTAAAAAAATGATCAAATATTATTAGGCTTATGGACCTTAATGTTCAAGGTAGACCAACAACAACCCAGAAACAATAAAAAGATAATTGAAAATTTGACGTCCATTCTACAAGTATATGCATCTTAGTGTGCATGTCAATCTTTCAGCTAGCAAGCATTCTAAGATTCTCTCCTTTCCATTATGAGAACTGCAGTGTAAAGTAATGCTTAATTTGACCCAGCACCTACACGGCTATATAATTGAATCAACCAGTTCTGTTTAAGATACAATGGAAATCAAATATCAAAGGCTTCAATGCTTCTACGATAGAAATTAGACATAAAGTCAGATTTGCAAACAAATTCAATGCCCTCAATCTTATCTCAGCCATGGTGCTCTACATTGACTCATAATTGTTGTTAACAAAAAGACAATTGATAACATAAAAATACATAGAAATCAACAGATTGGAACGTACTCTGAGGGAAGAAGGGACGTGAAGGCGAGAAGGGCGAGCAGGGCCAATGATTTTGAGAGTAATTTCCACCATCTTTTCGTGTTTTCCATTGGTTTCCTCTACAATCTCTTCCATTCTCATATCATTATCTGATCTGTGATGGGTGTCGAAGAATTTACTCTCTTTTGTCTTGAAATTTTTTTTTTCAAAGACCCAAATCTTGTCTCAAGGCTCTAAGCTTTAAATTTTGCCGTTTAATGGCTTCCTCAAAGTCCTCATCTTGGGAGACTTCTCGGCTGAAAGCTGAAACTTCCCAAAATAACGAAACTGCCCCAAGAGATTAGACTCATCCGACCCTCTTCAAATAGACCGGGTTTTACCCTAAAAGTACAGACCGGGTTTGCGAACCTAACTCGCAAAAAACACTTTTTTTTATCAACTACAAAGTTGGTAATTATATTTGGGAGGTTACATTATCAATTTATTACATTATGATTATTTAATTATTATTTCTTATTAAAATTATAATTGCAAGTTAATGTGGCACGTTAATTCAATCGTTTTTATATATATGAATTTTATATAGATTAAACTTACATTTTTTTTAGTTCATTCTCAACAACCACCTCAAAAATTCTTTATTTTCTCTCAATCTAACCTAAAACCCTAGCCTGTTAATCTCTACCAACAGTCACCTCCTTCTCTTGTGAATTCTTAGTGTTAGAAAACTGTTTAGAAAATATATGGATAGCGAAATTTTAAAATTTTCTAAAATAGATATTTGATATGATATCTAAAATAATAAATTTGATTAAACAATTACCTATATGTAGAAGATACGGGTAGGATTTCTTGTTACAAACTCTTTATGAAGGTGCTCAGAGTTTCTGATAGACTCGAATTGAGGTTTAAACTCTTCAAATTTTCAATCAATTGATATTATATAATATTCTCAAACACACGATTGTTTAGAGAGTGAACTCTAACTTAAAGAAGAGAAAATAAGACAAAAACAAGACTTTTCTTAGAAAGAATCCTTATGCAAGCCTCTATAGACAAATCGAAAATTTTTGATTATTTAGATTAAAATTATAATGGTTAGATCATCGCAATTATAATTACCCCTAATCTAAAATATAAAGTTAGAAGAATTATTTAAATAAAATGCTACAAAATTTTACACACAAGAATTTAATTCTCATTCGGAATTTTAAACTAATTACATTAGAGGACTTGCCAAGGGTATATGATTGGCGACTTCAATGGGAAAATGAGTCATCTCTTGCTGCGACCTCTTACCTAATTAAGCTAGTTGGGCTGACTTTTGCCCAATGCAATTGTCTGTACTTACATCTCTTGATTTAAATAGAAAAATAAACTCAGATATTTAATTAATTAAATAATTAATTAATTTTAATTAAATCATTTATAAAATCCAATTCTAATTCCATTAAATTCTTGATTGAGTTATCGTACTAGAATTTATGTGCAAATTTATTAAGTTATGCAGATGAATTTAAACTGTAAGGACTACATATAATTTCACTTTGGGCTCAATTATTTAATTTATTCATCCAATTAAATATAATCCAAAGAAATTAAATTAATTCTAAGTGATCTCTTGCATTCTCAAGATCCATGCAATTTATTTCTTATTTATCGTTTTATCCATTCATTCAAAGTTTTTCCTCAAATTAGATATTTTTACTAGCGTTTCTCCAATAACGCCACTATATCCCAATATTTGCGGCGTCTTTTACAATGCGCCACTAAAGAAATAAAATGAAGCAATAAAACGGTAGCGTTTTGTCCAAATTTTTTCCTCAAATTAGTTATCTTTACCGGCGTTTCCCTGAAAACGCCGCTAATTCAATCTTTTCCGGCGTTTTTTACAATGCGCCACTAAAGAAATAAAATGAAACAACAAAACGGCACTGTTTTGCTCAGATTTTTTCCTCAAATTCGTTATCTTTGTTGCGGAAGCGACGATAATATTAATAATAATATTATCAGAAATATTTAGATAATTATTATGCCAACAATTATACTAAGAAAATTCCCAGTTAAATTGGAGAGGTCACAAATGGTCCCACTTAAAACCCAACAACTAGACAGAACTCACTTGTTATTTATAGCAATAATAACTAAATAAATATAACCAACATAAAGCTATTAAATATAAGCAAACAAATAAGAAATAAAACACCAGAATTTAACGAGGTTCGGCCAATTTAGCTTACGTCCTCGGACACTACCAAATTAATATTTCCGCTAGAAATATTACAAAAGAGAAGATCAACACCAAGTTACAATTAGCTACTTGGATTTTCAAAATGAGATTTTGGGATGATAAAACCTAAGGGGGAGGGGTTCTATATATAACAAACCAAACCCCCTCCCTTTCTATATTTTCCTAATGTGGGATATTGCCAATATTCAACAAATCTCCACCTTGGCGATATTCCACATCTTCGAACATCTTCTCATAACACAAACTTCAATAGTGTCTTCAAATTTGCGCCAACGACGCCATATCAAATGTGTCGGACATTGATCAAGTCTAAACAATGTTCAAACTTGGCCCTTGTAACCACCTTAGTCAGCATATCTGCAGGATTCTCCGTAGTGTGAATCTTTTGGAGAAGTATCTCCTCTTCTTCGAGAATTTCCCGCACAAAGTGATAGCGAACGTCTATGTGCTTCGTTCGTGCATGAAAGACTTGATTCTTTGCTAAATGAATAGCACTCTGACTGTCAGAATATACTTTAAGTTGTTTCTGACCAACTTCCAAGTCTTTAAGCAATCCGTGAAGCCAAATTGCTTCCTTCACAGCCTCTTTAATTGCCATATACTCTGCCTCTGTTGTAGACAAAGCCACCGTAGACTGTAAGGTAGATTTCCAACTAACTGGCACTTTTGCTAAAGTAAACAAATAGCCAGTTGTAGACCGTCGCTTATCCAAATCACCTGCATAATTACCATAGATGTCGGATTGGCATTCGAGCGGGATGAATCACTTGGTCAATGCATAGTTGGATATTGTGATTCTAATTATGCAGGTGATTTGGATAAGCGACAGTCTACAACTGGCTATTTGTTTACTTTAGCAAAAGCGCCAGTTAGTTGAAATTGCTTCCTTCACAGCCTCTGTAATTGCCATATACTATGCCTCTGTTGTAGACAAAGCCACCGTGGACTGTAAGGTAGATTTCCAACTAACTGGCGCTTTTGCTAAAGTAAACAAATAGCCAGTTGTAGACCGTCGCTTATCCAAATCACCTGCATAATTAGAATCACAATATCCAACTATGCATTGACCAAGTGATTCATCCCGCTCGAATGCCAATCCGACATCTATGGTATTTTGGAGATACCGCAGAATCCATTTCACAGCTTGCTAATGACCCCTGCCCGGATCATGCATGTACCTGCTAACAACACTAACAGCCTGTAAAATATTTGGTCTCGTACATACCATTGCATACATCAAGCTTCCAACTGCATTTGCATATGGGACTTTTGCCATGTACTCTCGTTCTTCCTTAGTCGTTGGAGATAACTGGTTACTCAGTTTAAAATGAGGAGCAAGTGGGGTACTTACAGGTTTTGTACCTTCAGACATACCGAAACGTTGTAGTACCTTCTCCAAATACTATTTTTGTGACGGCCAAAGTTTGCCCCTCTTTCTATCCCGAGTTATTTCCATGCCGAGAATCTTCTTGGCTTCCCCTAAATCCTTCATCTCAAACTCTTTACTCAACTGAGCCTTCAGTCTATCAATCTCCATTTGGCTCTTTGCTGCAATCAGCATATCATCAACATACAAGAGTAAGTAGATGTAGGAACTATCTTGAAGCTTGCGTAAATACACACAATGATCGTATTTGCTTCTTCTGTACTTCTGGTCCTTCATGAACCTGTCAAATCGTTTGTACCATTGTCTCGGAGATTGTTTCAATCTGTACAACGATTTGCTAAGTTTACAAACCCAATTTTCTTTACCAGCAACCCTGTATCCATCTGGCTGAGTCATATAGATTTCCTCCTTCAAATCACCGTGTAGAAACGCGGTATTCATATCAAGTTGAGCTAGCTCCAAATTCAACTGCGCTACCAAGGCCAACAAAATTCTAATGGAGGAATGTTTAACAACTGGAGAAAATACCTTATTATAGTCAATTCCCTCCTTCTGAGCGTAGCCTTTAGCCACTAACCTTGCCTTGTAACGAACATCTTCTTTGTCAGGAAATCCTTCTTTCTTTGCAAATACCCATTTGCAACCAATCGCCTTCTTCCCTTTTGGTAGTTGTGCCAGCTTCCACGTCTTGTTTTTCTCTAGAGATTGTATTTCCTCTTCCATTGCACCTAACCATCTATTATTCTCTAAACTTTGAATGGCTTCGGTATAAGTGGATGGAATATTATCAACAACTGGAAGTGCATAAGCTACCATGTCAGTGAAACGAGCAGGTTTCTAAATTTCTCGTCTCTGCCTTCTGACTGCAATTGGCTCTGATTGCTGTTGAGGTTCTTGGGTAGAAACCTCTTCCTCATCTGACTCTACATCTGCCAATGAAGAATCACTAGTGGTACCTTCTGCTGGAATTACCACACTCTGCTCAAACTCCACCTGCTGCGGAGTACACTCCACCTGCTGCGAAGTACTACTCACTCCTTCTAGATTTACCTTATTCAACATGGCAGATTCATCAAAGGTAACATCCCTACTGATTATCGTCTTCTTTGCCTCTAGACACCACAAACGATATCCCTTAACACCAGCATTGAAGCCCATGAATAGAGCCTTCTTTGCTATTGGATCTAACTTTGATTCTTTCACATGATAATATGCAATAGAACCAAAAATACGCAAGGTGTCATAATCAGTAGCAGGTTTTCCATACCATTCCTCTAAAGGAGTCTTGCCATTTATAGCAGATGATGGCAAATGATTGATGAGATGTTGAGCGTACGTCACAGCCTCAGCCCAAAACTTTCTATCTAATCCAGCATTAGATAACATACATCAAACTTTCTCCACAAGCGTTCGATTCATACGCTCTGCCACCCCATTCTGTTGCGGTGTTCCACCTACGGTGAAGTGCCTTACTATGCCACAATCTTGGCATATCTTCAGGAATAGATCACTTTTATATTCTTCACCGTTGTCTGATCGGAGAACCTTAATCTTCCTTCCTGTCTGATTTTCAACTTTAGTTTTCCACTTAAGGAAAACTTCAAGCACCTCATCTTTGTTCTTCATAGGAAACACCCAAACTCTTCTGGAAAAATCATCAATAAAGGTGACAAAATAACGTCTTCCTCCAAGTGATAGAGTCTTGGACGGTCCCCATACATCAGAATGCACATGATCTAGAATACCTTTGGTATTGTGAATCCCAGTGCCAAATTTCACCCTTCGTTGTTTTCCCAGAACACAATGCTCGCAAAATTCAAGTTTGCAAGTCTTTGTACCTTTCAATAATCCTTGCTTGGCTAGAGTTTGCAAGGATTTTTCACCAGCATGGCCCAAATGCATATGCCACAGCTGTGTTGCCTCAGCGTCCTTCTTGGTACTCGAAATTGCTGCTGCTGTTGTCCCGACCACTGTACTACCTTGGTAGTAATACAGATTGTTCTTTCTTATGCCTTTCAACATCACCAATGCTCCTGAAGTTGCTTTAAGCACTCCATCTCGTATTGTCACAACTAGGCCTTTAGATTCTAAAGACCCCAAAGAGATGAAATTCTTCTTCAACTTTGGGACATATCGTACATCCCGCAAAATTCTAGTAGATCCATCATGATTCCTCAGTTTAATTGAACCTATCCCGGCTGTTTTACATGTGTTATCATTACCCATGTAAACAACCCCTCCATCTAGTGTTTGAAATTCAAAGAACCATTCCCAAATGGGACACATATGATAGGAACAACCAGAATCCATGATCCACTCATCTGCATGTGATGTTGAAGATGTCATACTAAGAGAAAAGTCTGACTCTGCTTCACTATTGCATTCTGCAACATTTGCATCTTGCGGAGTCTTCCCTTTTTTCTTCAATTTTGGACAATCTTTCTTCCAATGTCCTTTTTTCTTTGCAAAAGGAATATTCATCTTTGGCAACAGCTCGACCTTTGGACTTTCTTCTCTTCCCCTTAGACTGACTTTACTGACGACCTCTTGTTACCAATGCTTCCACTGCTGCTTCACCTGAACCTTTCAACTTATCCTTTCGGCGTAGTTCATAGCTATACAATGCAGCAATTACTTCATTGAAAGTTACTTCTGACTTTCCATGAAGTAGAGTAGTTTCAAGGTACTCAAACTCCTCAGGAAGCAATCCTAACAACATTAACGCCAAGTCTTCGTCTTCAAAAGTCACATCCAAATTCAACAAATCAGCCACCAACTGATTAAAATTGGTAATGTGCTCGTTCATCGTGGTACCAGGAACATAACTGAAACGAAACCGTCTTTTCTTCATATGCAACTTATTTTGACTGTTCTTCTTCAGGAATTTCTCCTCCAATGCTTTCCACAATTTACTTGTAGAAGTCTCTTTACTGAATGTATACTTCTGCTCTCTGGAAAGACATGATCGAATTGTACCACATGTCAATCGGTTGATGGTCTTCCATTCTTTATCATCAACCCTTCTGGTTTTTCTTCCTCAATTGCAATATCTAGACCTTGTTGAAAGAGGGCATCTAGAAGCTCACTTTGCCACATGCCGAAATGACCTGTTCCATTAAAATTTTCCACTGTAAATCTCGTATTTATAGTTCCAACCCTCGACAAAATGTACGAGGTGGAAGTTGTTGATGTGGATGGTTTTTCTTCTGTCATTTTTGTCATAGCTTCTATTTAATAGCCACCAAATGCGGAATACCTACAAGCTTTAGGAAATGTTTCTGATGTGTAAGATCAGACTAAGCTGCAACCATAGAGCATACTACAAAACCTTGGCTCTGATACCAATTGTTACGGAAGCGACGATAATATTAATAACAATATTATCAGAAATATTTAGATAATTATTATGCCAATAATTATACTAAGAAAATTCCCAGTTAAATTGGAGGGGTCACAAATGGTCCCACTTAAAACCCAACAACTAGACAAAACTCACTTAGTTATTTATAGCAATAATAACTAAATAAATATAACCAACATAAAGCTATTAAATATAAGCAAACAAATAAGAAATAAAACACCAGAATTTAACGAGGTTCGGCCAATTTAGCTTACGTCCTCGGACATTACCAAATTAATATTTTCGCTAGAAATATTACAAAAGAGAAGATCAACACCAAGTTACAATTAGCTACTTGGATTTTCAAAATGAGATTTTGGGATGATGAAACCTAAGGGGGAGGGGTTCTATATATAACAAACCAAACCCCCTCCATTTCTATCTTTCCCTAATGTGGGATATTGCCAATATTCAACAATCTTTATCAGCGTTTCTAAGAAAACGCCGATATATTCCAATTGTTTGCGGCGTTTTTGTGGAAGCGCCACTAAAGTCATAAAGTAACAAAAAAACGGAGCCGTTTTGCAAACAAGTTTTGTGGCGTTGAGGTAAAAACGCCGCTATTGCAGGTCAATTATGGCGTTCCTATTTCTTAGGCCACTAATAATCATTTATTGCGGCGTTTGTCTCTGGACGCCGCTAAAACTCTATTTTTACGGCGTTTTTTGTTTAAACGCCGCTAGGACCGCCGCTAAAGACTTGTTTTGGTGTAGTGAGCACACTAGTTCGGATACAATACTTGAAATCAATGAAACCAAAGATATGATGAAGAAGGCAATCGGGTAGGTCACTTAATCTATCCTCCAATTCCAGCATTGTTTAATTCTTGCCATCGTCACCAAAATCATTAATTCTCTAAGAAATACATATATAATTTGAAAGTGATGAATACCAAAGATCAAACTTAACTCATTTTAATAAGATTCTAACTCTGATAACAATATATATATATTAATTCTACTCTAACTTGGAGTTAAATATATATTGGAACCCTATGTGATGGCTTGATGGTTAAGGGTGCTCTTTCAGGTATAGTTTGAGATTAACTTTCGAAGATATTATTATTATTATTATTATTATTATTAATGTATGCCCATCCACGTGATGGGACTTAACTATTAACTTTTTTATTTTATTAAATTTGTTGGTGTGATATTTTAAAATAAAAAAATTCACTTGGTAGCTATACAATTAAAAAAATGATTTTTATTTGAACTTGAGTTTAACAATATAATTTCAACAGTGTTAATAGTTAGACTTAAATTTTAAAGTCTAAGAAATAATTAAAGAGACTAAATTTCTAGAAATAGAACATAAACTAAATTCCATATTTATGAATAATACAGGGACTTATGTCATATTTTGACATTATAAAACTAAATTCCATATTTATGATTAATATAGGGACTTATGTCATATTTTAACATTATAAATATATTAGTTGGCATATAAGTGTGTATACATGATAGTTGCATCTATTAATTAAATTACTTTTAATTATTTTTTTTATAAAATTTAACATTATATAAATAAGATGATTAAGAAATTAAAACTAAATAATATATGTGTTTAATTTTAAATAAATATATGTATCAAGTGTTTTTAATTTATTAAACTGATTATAGTTTAATTTATTTTTAATTATATTTTCCATTATTTTAAATTAATTATAATTTATTAAATTTTGTTATTTTTTATAAATTAAATGAACAATATTACATTATTTAAAATTTAGTTTATTTGATTTTTAAATTACTACATTTTTAAATAATATATTAAAATAAGTTTTAACTTCTTTAAAAATTACGGAAGTTTTAGTATATTAGTAACATAGTTACTCAAATATGTTTTAAAATTTTAAAACAAAACTTATTGATTTTAATTAAATTTTAATTCGTAAATAAATGATGAAAATACAACCAACTTGCATCATGAAAAACGTGGACTAAGATACATCGAATATCTTAGTACTAATGTTGTTGTTTTTTCTTTTGTCTAAACACGTTTTTTTTTTTTTTACATCGAACGTCTCTTTTGTTTTTTTGAGATACATAGTACTTATGATTTTTTTTTTGTCCAAATATGTCTAATATGATGCCATAAGCAATCTCCAGAGCATAGAAACGTGACCATGGCTGTCGAGTTTTTAGGAAATTAAAATAGGGTCAATTGAATTAAGTACAAAAGAGAATTGGAATTTAAACTCTGAAAATAATATTATTGATAGAGTTAATTATAATTTCCGGAAAAATTCTTGAACAAAAATTTTGTCTTCTAATATGTTTGTGAGAAAGGGATAAATAGTCCTCGGCCTCCTATTAAAATGAAAAAAATAATTTAAGTTTTAAATATTTAAATGTTAAAAAAACAATTTAGGTATTTTTTAATAATTCAATTATATCTTATTAATACAATTCTTTTAAATTTGACCTCAAAAACTATCAAACAAACACTAGGTTATGCCACACTTGGGTGAAAGATTTTTTATTATTATAAAAAGAGAGACATGCTTATAATTATATCTTCAAAATTAAAGAAAAGAACATCTTCTTGAAATAGTGATTGAGATTTTTTTTTATTTGGTTAATAAAAAAAAGCACTTAACCTATTATATTTTGTTTAGACAAACCTTTATATTATTTCATAGTTAAATAAGTCATTGATTTTAAAATATTTTATTTTAATATTAAAATTAAGGATTTTATGAGTAAAAAAATAAAAGAGCTTATTTAACTATAAAAATTGTGTAAAGGCTTATTTAAAAAAATATAGCAATTTAAAAGTTTTTTTTATATGTAATTTTAAGTAGGCTATTTTAAAGATTTTGTAATAATATTTGTTGTTGTTCATTTAGTGAGCAAAAAATATTACTTAATTAATTAAAATATTTTAAAATAAATATCCAAAGTTTTCAAATTTCAAATTTCAAAATCTTATCTAATTATTTAATCTTCGAATAAAAAATATACCATCAAAAATTTAAATTTAACAATAAAAATATGGAATTATCAATTATTTATAGTTTTCAAATAATTTCATTTTGAATTACATCTTAATAGCTTCTTTTTCCAACAATTTTTTTAAAAAAATTGTATTTATCAATTATCTTTCCAATACATGTTTTAATCAATTTAAATTAAGATAATTATTTGTTACACCAACAAATTAAAGATTTATATTGAAATAGTTACATTCTGTTTTAGTATTTTTTATTGCTTATGAAATATATTATAAAAGTCAATTTGATGAATATAAGAACATCCATAAATTTAGTTTTTTTTTGTATTACTGAAGTAAAAATAAAAAAATTGACCTGATTGATTATTTATTTGGCACAAGTATAAATAATTTTCATTTATCCATTTAAACAATGATGATGATAAACTTAATTTAATTTAAACAACAATTGCAGTGATAAGATTTCTACTTTTGAACTTTAAATTAAATTAATCTTTATTTACGATAAAATTTTAGGTTTATTTGATAGGTTTGGGTTTGGTTGGATCCGAAAAATATGTCTAAAATTTTGCTTAAATTTGGCTTGCTTATATTGACTTTTTTATATAAAAATAAAATTTAAAAATATAACACATTAAATACACTAAAAACATTAAAATAAATATTTCTCAACAAATTATAAATAGTTAAAAAATATCTTTACATAGGTGTAACTTAACAAGCAAATGCCTCTAAAATAGTAACAAAATAACAATAAAGTAAGAGTTATACAATATTCAAATAATAGTAATATAATAATAAAATGATGGGTAACAGTGAAAAAGACAACAATAAAACAACATTTTTTTTTTGCAAATTCAGGTTGGATTGGGCTCGTACCAAAAAAGTTTACTCAAGACCTTACCCGTTTTTTAAACGGGTCTTATTTTTTTTCCTAAGCTTATTTTTCGAACATATATTTTTACTTAAATTCTTTTATTTTTCGAACCAATCGTTTTACACCTGACACAAGAAGGACTTCAAAATTTTACTTTAAAACTTATTTTTTAAAGTAATGGGCAAAGAAAAAAAGGATCAAATATGAGAGATAACATGAATAATGCTATTTATTTTATTTAAAATCAATATTAAACTGTGACAGAATAATTTATTATAATTCAAGACCAAGTAAAATCTTATTTATTCTGATACTGTTGCATGGATGACTTTTTATATTGTGTTGTGTTGGTTGTATATCCAATCGTAATCGAACAAAAGCATGGAAAATGAAATTCTTGAGCATAGCCATCGGCATCAGTCATCTCATAAACGAATAAATTAGCCGAAATATTGGAATGGAAATTTCTTGTCCACTGAATCTTTTACTCTAACAAATAAAAGTCTAATTCTTGTTTCAGTCCTTCTACTCTTTCTTTTACCTTTTAATTCCTGGAATTAAATTCCGTTATTTATTTGATTTAATGATTAACACTGTCAAATTACATTCGTTGAATTGAATTATGAGACATTATTTTTATAAAAAATACTCATGGGGCCAATTTTACATCACTTGGAAGCTATTGCTTCTCTGAAATAATATTGGAGAATTTTACAACTTGAATTCAAAACCTAAAGCAAATTACACATAACCTAATTAAATAAATTTTAATTTAATAGTGTTATCAATTGGAATTTAATTACTAAATCTAAAAGGAAAAAGTAGAGGAGAAAAAAATGGAATTAAAAGCAAAAGAACTAAATTTTAAATGTGTGAAAAGTACAAAGACTGAAAGCATAATTAAATTAGGTAAGTGTGAAAGCAAGAGGCTTGCCTTGCATGTTTCAGTCCATGCCCACCGCCCAGTACTTTTACTTTTTGGACGTGGCATAAACCCAATAAAAGGACGTACCCGGCTGTTCAACTTATTTATTCTCGTTTACTTTTGACTCCTAAACCCCACGTCCAATCCCTCTCTTTTTAGTATTCTCAAATCCGGTCTGTCACCGTAAATAATGATAATAGAAAATTTTAGATAAAAATACGACATCAAATTTTTTAATCAGAAATTTCGTTTCCGAAATAAAAAAAAGTTCATGCAAAACAAAAAAATATATATAATGATTGCATTCAATGTCGGGTGTAGTCATAAGTATATTATATTTCTAAAAGAAAAACACATTTTCAAAATTTAAAAATAATATTATTAAAATAAATTATTATAAATATTAAACACGAATGATAAAATGTACAACAAAAAATGTAATGATAGAGAAACTATATTTTTTACTCAACAATTAGTTAGGTGCATGATATTAGAATAATATTAATTTAAGTTTATAATTATTTAATGATTAAAATAAGTTTTGAGTTAATGTATTTTTCGTAGATTTTAAAATTTAGTTTTTTTTACTTTTATTTTTAAAAACCAAGTCTATTTATTAAAGCCGTTAGCATTCTAAAATTCATCAATATGATATTTTGAAATTAAAAAATAATAACTTTTTACATACAGAATAAAAAATGACATTATAAAAAATATAAATTTAATAAAAAATTTAATAGCGTTAATAATTAAATTTAACTTTTAAATATAAAAAATAAAAATACTAAATCTAGATTTTAAAGGTATGAAAAGTAAAATAAACTGAAGCATATTAACCTTAATTTTTTTTTTGTAATTTTACTAAATGACACTGATGTTAACCAATTAGTCATTCTATATATAGGATAAGTTAGTATTTAAGGAAATAAAATCTACAATTAATGAAGTTACTTTATTAAGCATGAAAATATTCAATTTATTCACTAAATCAGTAAAATAAAAACCTACTTGCATTATAAATATTAAGACTCAATCCGCTGCATCTTAAATATTTTGAATATTTTTAAAGGAAAAATTATGTATATTCTCTAGACTTCTCAAATATGGTTCTAAGAAATATATAATAACGTTTAATATCTAATTTTAGTAATTTTTTTCAATTTAGTTATTAAATTTATTTATTCAGTTTTGAAATTTGGTAATTTTCTTAATTTGGTCTTCCAATTTAAATTTAATTAGATTGTAATGATGTGGCACTAATAAATTATGCCTTAATCACTTGAAAAAAAAATATAAAATCTAAAAATTAAAAAATATTCAAAACATAAAAAAAATTATAAAAATATAAGTGATGATGTGACACTTTTTAAATTGTGTCATGTCATTATATTTTAACGTGATCTAAATTTAGAGACCAAACTAAAAAAGTAATTAAATTTCAGAACTAATGTTGATTAAAAAATTTCAAAAAATAAATATTATTTTATCCTTTTTTAAAAACAATATTTTATACTAAAAATAAAAATTTTGAAATGTTATAACTACTATCAAAGTAGAAATATAAATACATGAATAATTATTCCAATAATAATATTTTATAGTAAAAATAAAAACTTAAGAATTAACAAAACATATATATGCTAAATACTAACTATATTTTTGTTTCGAGTAAAATACGCTAAGCTCAGTGTCGTCATAAGTAGGATAGAGACAAAGCGTGTGGCTCGTAGCGTAGGAATCCAAAAGTGGGGAGTAAAAGAAAAAAGAACAGGGGCCGCTGCACTTTCTGGACCATCTATATTATAAAATGCCACCGCATCTTTACTCCTTCATCATCTCCTTCGCCGCCGCTTATTTTTCTTAACCGCCGCGAACCCAGCCCTAATTGCCAGAAGAAGAATATATATACATAAATTAACAACCAAAGGAAGAATGGCTTCGTTGACGATTATTTCTCCGTGTAACTCGTCGTCGTCGTCTTTGTCGTCCTCTTCGTCTTCACTCTTCGCCGGTTCCTCTCTCAGCCATAAAACCGTCGGTTACAATCAGTCTCGCTCTCGTACCTGTGCTTCTAACAGCTTCGTAAGCCAAATTTATTTTATTATATACGAACTTTGATTTCGTTTACAGAATTTTTGGATGTCTTTAAGAATCTCAAGTGAGTTTTTTTTTTTAACTTTTTTTCCGATGTTAGCTTTCTTTTTCTTATTATATAATTCGGTTTTAATTTCTGTTTTTAAAGCTGAATATTTTATTTTTATTAGTATTATTTTTTATGTATTGCGCCGCACGTGTTGGTATATGATGAAATCGACAGTGTAACGTTTTTTTTCCTTGAAAAATTTGGCTTCGTTTTGATTCGTCCGCAACTGTTTTCCAGTTAATGGAAGTTCTTTCAACAAAAGGCAAGTTCTTGGGTAACTGGGAAAGAGAAGAAAACAAAACAAAACAAAATTATAGAACCCTCTTTTGTTTAGTAGCGTTAAAGTTGGACTGATATGGTTGCTTGCTTTTCTTTTTTCTTTTGAAAATACTAGAAATGTAACTTGCCTCAACCAGTGGATATTGGAAATGGGAAGCCAACGGTTCCAATCGTTAATGAAAGGACACTGCCCAAGTTCTTGGAATCGGCTCGAATGGAAACAAGTGTTAACAGAAATGGTGCCAAGCTCAAAGTGTTTTCTGGGACTGCCAATCCTGCGCTTTCTCAGGTTAATGGATTACATTTTGATTACCTTATTGCTTTCTGTTGTAGAGAGAAGAGGCCTTTTTAAATGTATCGCTTTCAATAACCTTGTCGTAAATGCTAAGATTAGTAAGTTGTAGACCTTAAGGGACTGTTGCCAATGCAGCTTTCGGGTAATTGACTGAAGGTTTGAAGGATGCTTCTAACACCGTCTCAATTCTGAAAAATATACATGTGTATATATATACGTTTGACAATTTGCTATAAGATTTTTGGAAAATGTCATTTGACCCAAAATAAGAGCCTTCCTGAAATAAGAAAATGTTGCTGGGCTGGTTCCCATAGTCTCTCATGATCCCTTCTAGCTTGAACCAGTCAATATGTTGCCGCCTGCTTGCATGACATTTCGACAATTTCTCCTACAAAGATGGATCTGCATCGCTATAACAAGATTTTGCAAATTCTTTTTAGAGCTATTGTACCTAGTCAAGCTTCATGTGTTTTTCATGCTTTTAAGTATTAGGATTACTCTTCGTCTCTTAACTTATGCAATTATGCTTTCTTATTTCTTGCGACTTGTGTTTGCTTGCTATGTTATTTTATTGCAGGAAATTGCATGGTACATGGGCCTGGAGCTGGGGAAGATTAACATTAAGCGATTTGCTGATGGGGAAATTTATGTTCAGCTCCAAGAGAGTGTTAGAGGATGTGATGTATATTTAGTGCAATCAACATGCCCTCCTGCAAATGAGAATCTCATGGAGCTTCTTATAATGGTAGATGCTTGTCGGAGAGCATCAGCCAAAAATATCACTGTGGTGATTCCTTATTTTGGTTATGCCAGAGCTGATAGAAAGGCAAGTTCAAGTGTCTCTATTTGGTAATGAATTGTAGGGTATGAAATTGGATTATCAACTAAGATACCTGCTGCAAATTAAATTGATTAAAATCTGACCACCTGATGGAGCCTGGTCTAGTGATATTTTGCTATTCATATTATCATAATCAAAACAAAATATGGCATGTTGTGTTTATGTTGATTGAATCAATGTCCTTGCTTTGCAGTTTTTATTTCCACAAGATATGAACTTCTGAAGCTTTTGAAACATATTATATTTTCCATGGGATACTAAATTATATTCTCTCTGTCTGGATACTTATTTTCAGACTCAAGGGCGTGAATCCATTGCAGCCAAACTTGTTGCAAATCTGATCACTGAAGCTGGTGCAAACCGTGTTCTTGCTTGTGACCTTCATTCTGGGCAGTCCATGGGTTACTTTGATATTCCAGTGGACCATGTCCACTGCCAGGTAATCAACTTCTAATTTATAGCTGTTGACTGTCAATGGCTAAGTGATTACTGATTCATATATGTTTTTACTGTGCTGTGGATTGTAGTCTGTGATTCTTGATTATCTTGCCAGCAAGACAATTTCTTCTGATGACATGGTGGTGGTTTCACCTGATGTTGGAGGAGTAGCAAGAGCACGATCTTTTGCAAAAAAATTATCAGATGCACCTTTAGCCATTGTGGATAAAAGACGTCATGGGCACAATGTTGCAGAGGTAATGCTTTCTCTTCATCACTGCTCTCAGTATCTTTCTTCCACATTGACTGTGCTTTTATATTTACTGTTATTTAAGGCGGTTTTTAGTGTTCAAGACAGGATGATGTTGTCCAGGGATATAGTAGGATATTTGGCAGCTATTATAGAGACAATCAGTTAGGAAAGTGTTGTGCCTTTTTCCCATATTTAGTTGACATTTTTGTCTACCATAAGTCAAGGTTTTCATAACCGGACCAATGTTCTAACTGGTCAGGCCATAGTCCAGACAGTTCGATTAGATAAATCATTAAAAAAATTCATAAAAATAAAAAATTAAACCTGTTTTTTAGTCCGGTTCAATGGGTCTGTTCCAGTTTGCGGCTCAACCGATCTAGAGCCTTTCTCCAGACTGGTTCCTGGTCTGGTTCAGATAGCCATGCCGTAAGTGTTTAAATAATTGCTGCAGTTAGTAATCAATATCAAGACATTTCAGGCTTGGCATTAAGCTGATATCTGCGGCCAATAAGTCTTCAGAATTCACAGTTTTTATTTCTATGTCTATCATGTTATTATTGTCTCAAGGTCTATGGTTAATTTTTATGTTGCAGGTAATGAACCTTATTGGTGACGTAAAAGGAAAAGTTGCAGTTATGGTGGATGATATGATTGACACTGCTGGTGAGTGAAAGCAATGTGAAGTGTGCAAACATAAACCTGTTCTCAATCACAAATACACGTGTAACTTTTGCTTATCATTATGTATTCAATGGTCAAATGGTGGCAAAAAACTCGTTTCTTGCACCTTTTTGTTTTCTCTTTAAAGTTCTGTTCTCGTCATCTTTTGTAAAGCACTTTTCTTATCCTTTTGGAGAAAATACTTCCATCAGGATTTTCCATGACTGCCTTGGAAATTGTCTTTTTTGTCCATCAGCTGTGTTATAAATTCAATTTATGTTTTACTAGGAACGATTGCAAAGGGGGCAGCACTGCTACACCAAGAGGGGGCGAGGGAAGTTTATGCGTGCTGTAGTCATGCAGTTTTCAGGTTTAAAATTAATTTTGTTTGGATTAGTGTGTCATATGTGTCAACCTTTTCATGGATATCATTTTGCTAAAATATATATTGTTTTTCATGGCAGCCCTCCTGCAATAGATAGGCTGTCAAGTGGCCTTTTCCAAGAAGTGATCATTACAAATACTCTTCCAGTGGCAGAGAAGAACTACTTCCCCCAGCTCACAGTTCTCTCTGTGGCTAATCTGTTGGGTGAAACCATTTGGCGTGTTCACGATGATTGTTCTGTGAGTAGTATTTTTCAGTGAAATCAGATAGGGAAGGAACTCCCAAAGGTGTTTTCTCCTTCAAAATTTTGCACGTGCAACCTAATGACGCCTTGGCTGCCTCCACTGAAACTAGATATGGATGGGATAGGAATAGGTTTTAGATTCAAATCTGGCTTTAGTCCAAATACGATGGAGAATCAACGCGATGTTGCTCATTTCTCTCTCCATCTATCTTCATTGGATATCTTAGTCTTTTCTTAGTTTCACTATTTACTTTTTGCCTATCTTCCTTTTTATTCTTCATTAAATCAACAACTTAGTTATAACTTTTCCAATTACCTTCCATCAGTTGGATGTTCTCTACTAAAACATCAAAAAACCTGATTGGTTCTTGTAACCTAAAAGCTCACCCATTTGTGTCTGGCTGGTTCAGAACTTTCAAATACAAGTTTCTGGTTCTGGGAGTGTTCATTTATACAACAACGCGAATTGTTATCATTGTGGACAAACCAGAGTGTTCATCTAAGATATTTATTTCCCAGTATACTAGTATATCAGAATTTTTAATTTTAAGTCTCATATGTCATACTTTTGAACAGAATCAGATTTTTTGTAAATATGAATGAAACATCTCCCATTTGATGTGATTGAGAGTTTTTTTGTGTGTGTGTGTGTGTGTGTGTGTGTGTGATAGTGTATGATCGTATTTCATGGAACATTAATCTTGGTCTACATTCCTCTCTTTTTTGTCCTGTCTCTCTCTTTTTCTTCTTCCGCTTTATGTAATTGAGCCTCGCTGCTCTGAGTTTATTAATTTATGCAATTTTGTATTATCTTAGCTTTAGTTTGCCGCTTAATGCAAATTGTAATTTAAGAAAATGGGAGTGATCTACTGTGTAAAATTGAAGAAGTTTTACATCTTTAGCATATTATTTTTGACTGAGTTTCCCTTTCCTATGTATATATATATAGTTTTAAAATTCAATTAAATAAAAGCTAAGTTTGTATGTAGGTGGTATATCTATATGTAAGTATTTTATAAAGTTGATGTTGAGTTTATTTGACAGTAAAAGAAATCGAATATTAATATAACGATATTTTTGTCTTTTTTTAATTTTTATATGAAACATTTAAATGAAGGTCTAAGAACTAAGAAGTCTATAAAATCTTGAATTTCAAGCAATTTATTATGTTACTTATAACTCAATTATTGATTCTTTTTACGTCTATTGTGAGTGTGATACTAATTCAATAATAAAGTTATGAAAAAAAAATCATATATTTATTAAATAAAGATAAAACATGCAATTTATTTTACTCTTTAAAAAAAAAACTACACTTTAAAAAAAGCCCAATACATTAATATGACTATCCACTCTTAAAAAACCAACCCACTAATATATATATATATTTTTTTCTTTTTATCTTAGGAATTTTAGTATAATTTTATTTGATTTATTAGGGGGGAAATGGTTTTTTTTTGGTAGATTGTAAGTTATTTAAGAAAGCATTTTATAAGATTGATGGTATAAGTTATTTCTATTGTTTAAAACACAAAAGTTGGTATTTTATTTAATTGATAAATAAATACATTTTTCATTTAATAAATCAAAAATGGAAATTTATATTATATTATTTAATTGATAGATAAAAATCTTTTTATTCAATAAATTAATTTTATATATGAGATTAGGGAGGAACAACAAAACATTAAGGTTTTTCTCTTTATCTAAGTGATAGAAAAAAAAGAAATACATATTTTTATAAAAAATGTTATTTGCTATAATTAAGGGAAAAATTGATTAAAATAATAAAAAATGATGATATTTGAAAATAATAGACAAAATGTAATGTAGTAAACGATAAATGTTAATTTCGTCATCTAATAATAATAACAGCTATATATGTTGAAATGTTACAAAGAGTTGGAGAATTGTTTTTCAAAAAGAAAAAAGAATTGGAGAAGTATATTTCTTGGGTAAATTGCATGAGTAATATCTAATTATTTAATTTTGATATTTTTGATACATTTTCATTTACACATTGCATTAATTTGGTCTGATTCTAAAAAAAATAGTCCTCAACATTTAAGCATTTTATAATTGGGTCCTAATTATAAAAAATATAAAATTAATTTTAATTATAAAAAATAAATATAATTTTAAAATTCAAACAATTCAAAAAAATTCTACTTTTTTTTTTGTCTTACTCACAAACCTAGCTATCATCTTCTCTCTTCTTACTCAACATATAATTTTCGCCTAATTTATTTAGAACTCTTAAACTCTTTTTATTTTCCTTAAAACTCAAATTTCTATATTGTTTTTAATTCTTTGACTTCAACCCTTCATCACCATCCTTAAGTTCTCCATTGCCATTCTTCAACTCATCACCACCTTCACAATTGCAACAATCCTCATCACCAATATCTTTACCCTCACTGCACAATCTCTCCTCACCTCCCTGCCTTGACCCTTAAACACCATTCACTGGCCACCATAAGGTTGAAGCTTTATTGGGTTTTAGCAACTCTTTTTTTTTTTTTGGTTAGTTGTTTTTCAAATGACTATACTTGAAATTCCATTTTTTTGTTAAGTAAATCTATGCGAGCAGATGACATAGCCTCTTATTAATATGAACTTGAGCATAGATCCTTAATTAACGATTATGAAATATTTATACAACCATTTTCTGCCGTTTTATCCTTTTGATTATATTTTTCATTGGTTTACTTTGTTTGATCATTGAGGGTTGATCAGTATAGGATTTTGGTGTTGTAAGTTGATTAATACTGGCATAAAAGTCTTTGTATCTAAGGCTGAGTTTAGATGAGTGGTGTGTTTAGCTGCAATTATTGTAAAAATAACGGTGATAGAGAGATTAAATACTGTAGCGTGAGACAAAAAATAAGTTAAATGCACTACACCGTAACCCACGGCTCTAAGTGCCAAAAATTTATATTTGAAAAAAAAATACTATAACTTTTAATCCCTAAGTTTGAAATTTAAGTCCACTTTGATGCCTATATTTGTTATCCTTTTAATAATTGAACTTGATAATTAAATTCATTTTTATTTCTGAACTTGGGAAAAACAAAAATGACCTGGCACTATCATCAAAATTAGATGGAATTTAAGCTCAAGGATTAAACAGATCTAGTTGTTTAATCCAAATACTTAAGTGGACCAAAAAAAAAGTCTAGGTATCAAAATGGACTAATTGCCAATTTCAGAGACTAAAAGTTATATTAACCCAAAAATTAGGGCATTTACCTTATTTATTTATTTATTTTTAATTCAAGTTGCTACTAGGGTTTTACCCTGCATTATAAATATCCTTTTCGCTGCCCAGCTTCAGCAACTACTTGAGCTTCGTTAAGCTGCCGTCTCTCTAATGTTCCTTTATTTTCTTCTAAAAATAGCGTTGATGAACATCATTTTGTGTACCAGAGGAGTTTCTGGTGATGGTCACACAATCCCTCTAAGAAGTTCTGAGCTTACTCATTCCTTATTTTTGTTTTAATTTTTTTAATGTTTAAAATAAATTTTCTTTGATTTCTTGTAAAAGAAGGGAGAAAGGAATAAAAAGCGATGTGATGATAGAAATTCAATGGTCTGTCAATCCACTGATCTAATTTGATGTTACATTGAAGTTCCGACAGGTTCTGATCGCTTTTTATTCCCCCTTTCTTCTAGATTTCTTTAAAAAATGATTTTAGGTTTGAACTTGGTTCTACTGAGTTAATGTTCTGGGCATATGATGAATCTCATGTTGTAATGGGTAATTTGCGTCTGAACTAGTATTTCTTGATGCTAAAACACCTTAGAGACCTGATGCCACTTTTTTCAATGTATTTGGAAACATTATTTTCTTTAGTGATTGAAGCCAGATCTTATGCTTATTTCGTTGGATTCCTTTTTTACTTAGGTTATGATGGTTTTGCTTATTAGATAGCATATCGCTAAAGGTTTGCTTACATCCTTAAAGTAATGTTTCACTTTTTGTACGCTAATTCATTCAAAGCTTTGCTTTTTTAATTTGTTCGTTTATCAATTCAACAATTGTCCTCTCATGTTTATGTTTTTGGGCAACTGATGAATTCCTTTATGCAATGGGTAATTTGCGTCTGATAATCTTTACTGATGCTATCACCTTGGAGACCTGATGCCCTTCTCTTGCATTACTTTTAAAGCATTATGTGCTTTGTCTTTTCTAATTTGAATTGCCTTTTGGATCCATAATTAGCTTGTCAAGTTGGGTTCAGGTTTTATATCTTATATTTGAGTTATGATTAAGTGTATATCTGTATATTGACTGTATATTGATTCAAAGTGTCATTGTACTGCATGTGACATCTCCTAATAACTATTTAGCCCCAGTTTTATTTAAGGGGACCTGTAATACTGAATGGATCCTTAAATGAGTTTGCTGATTTTTTTTTCTTGAGTTCTAGTCTTCTCCAATGGATTATTAACGGTGTATAATATAATGTCACCTCTTCAGAATTGTGTGCGTTACTTTTTAATAAACCTTAGTTTTGATTTATGCTTCTCATGCCTTCTTCAAGACAATCTCTGATTTTGGTCAGATATGCTGTAAATGCTTAATGGATGAGCAACCTTGGCAAGGGGACTCGGAAGACTTTTTCTCTCGCTTGTAATATGCAATGGCTTGATTATGATATATATTTTTGTTTATTTGCCGAGAAGATCAAGTGTGTAATGTTTTGAGAAGCACACCAAATTGTATTTGTTCTTTTTATTGCATAGCAATTGGATTTGGTGGTTCTTTACATGTAACTTTTGCAATGAATCACATCCGACCAATTTGCAGGATAACGTGCTATAAAACTATATTGAACTTCACTGCTGCCTCTAGTTTCTAATATATCACTGTCAAATGGTAACTTATTTTGAGAAACATAAGCGATTAATTTCCCTTGGACCAAGTCGAGTATGATGAATCCATTAAAGCGAAAGAGTTGATACAGTCAACTAAGAATTTAAACTAGAGCTTCAATTTCTTCACCATAAATTTCCCATCAAGCTTGCTGCTCATCTTCAGTTCCATGAACTCCTGAAATGATACAGTCTTATAAAGTGCCTTGTTGGTCTTCATAAGATCTGGCAAAGGACCAATCTGGGTACATCTATTTGGATTGTGAAATGCTGCAATTGACAGCCGCTCTTTTTCCGGATTAACCACAGCTCTGTGTTCTATGCTTTTATATTTTCCATTGCTCATAATCTGCATGTATAACATCTTTTCGTTTAGTGGTACTTTACGCATTCAATCAGTCAAGTGTATGGAGTTTCAAGTATTGTTATGCTTGTGTTACCTCCATCATGTCTCCAATATTGATGATAAATGAGGCAGGGATGGGTTTAATAGGCACCCATTTCTCATTTCTCTTGATTTGTAATCCTTCAACTTCATTCACTTGAAGCAAGAGCGTTAAGCCTGTAGCGTCTGAGTGTGGTGCTAGACCATATACCTTGCTTGCCTCTGCACAGGGTGGATAATAGTTCATCCTTATTCCTTGTATTCCATCCTCAAAAAAGCTTGCAAGCATCTCGGGATCAGTCCCCAGGTTATTGGCCATCAGCTTCATTAGATGAATCATAACCTTATGCAACTCCATTGAGTACTTATCAAAACTTGCTCTGAAAACAGCAAAAGTCGCAGACAATTAATGCTAAACCTAGTGGCAAATCTAGGGGGTTGGGGGTTGGCAGGCCTGGCCCTTTTAAAATATAAAATTATTATTTAAGTACTTAATTTTTTTAAAATTTTAAATTAATAAAAATAAAATTATATTTTTACCCCTAAAAATATAAAAAAATAATTTAATTCTTTAAATATTATAAAAATATAAAAAACTTAAAATTTCATTCCCCTAAAAATTTGTTCTAGCTTCTCCTTGGCTATACCCTATTACGGTCATGAAGTTGAAGGGTCAAGAGGGGGTTTATTGATTTACCCGAATGAAGGGGGGTTGGTCGGCCGGAATCTCGGATCTCTTGTGGACACAGGCAGGCCAAAAAGGAAGAGCATGTCACCCCAATCAAGCTTCTGGTCTTCTGAAAGAACGAAAGCTTGGCCGTACCCTTCAAGGTAATTTGGTATCTTTGAATAAGCCATTTTCTCCTCCAAGGGCAAGTTGAAGAACTCCTGTGTATCGGTCTTCATTTTCTCAATCACTTCATCTGCTATCCCATGGTTGATTAACTGTTGCACCCAACAGTAAGAATGAACTACTGAATCCATAGACGTAAAAAAAGTATAATTGTGTTTCAATTAGGTACCTGGAAGAAACCCCAGTCTTTGCAAGCCTGGTGGAGTTTTTTCTGTTCAGCATCATGGTCTAGTTTGCTCATGTCAATTACAGGAATCTGCTGGGATTCATCTATGGAAACCACATCGAATTCGACCTCTGGTCTGATGTATCTGGATGGGATTCTGTTGAGGTTCTTGGATGCAAGAGCTTGGACATTCTCAACTGGTAAAGAATATAACATATCTGTGCTCTGCACTTTTGTTTCCATTGCTGTAAAGCTCTCTCAAGTTAAACACTACCCTCAAATTATGGTGTTAATGCGCTAGGTAATTTATGCTTTGCTCCTTTTCCATCATTTTCTGTTTTCTAAAATACAGAACACTACCAAATCGTTTTTGTCCTTTGCTTGAATTATTGAAAAATATATCCTTTTTTAATTATTATTTTCGAAGCTTTTTGTCGCCTTCACTTTGGACCAAATCTTTGGCCATCTGAAACGATCCTGCTCCGACAGGCTATAAGCACTGAGAAATTAGAATTGCACGCCAATTGTTTAATCAGAACTATTTAATACAATCAATTTTACATAAACTGTTTCTTTGTAGTTCCTTGAAGACCCTACTTTGTCATTTTCTCGATGAAAATCCTACCATTATGTTAGGAGCTAAACTAACATTACTCAGTAATTAGAATAACAGACAGAAAACAATGAAAAAGAAGATGGAAGAGATTTTAAGAATATAAAAAATATATATAAAGAAGAGAATGTGTTTAAAGGAATGTTACCTAAAACACGGAATGAAAACAGGAACAGAAATCTCCAAGTGTTTGGATTCTAATTCAATAAGAGTAGTTTTTTCGGAATGAAATAGAATTTTTCTTTTCTTTTAATAAGAATACGATTTATTAGAATAGAATATAATTTTTTATAATTTATAATATATAATTTAATTTAATAAAGATACTTCAGTTACAACAGTAAAATTAATTATTTAATATGTTTTATAATAAATATATTTATAAAAAATTTCATTAAAATTTTTTTTGGGTCAAATGAGTTTTTAACTTTTATCAAGATTTTTGTCAATACTGATATGTGACAATATAGATAGAAACAGTTAAAACATGTAATTTCTCCAACAATTCCGATGAATACATTTATATTTCTCTGTCTTAACAATTGATTTTGCAAATGAACTGAAGAAAGCTTCTTCATTAGATGCAAAAGTTCATGTTGCTGGAAACATGTCAAAAGTTCATTCACTTGAAGCAATAGTGTTAAGCCTGTGGCGTCAAAGTGTGGAGATGCACCCAATACCTTGCTTGCCTCTGCACAATGTGGATAATAGTTCATTCTTATAACTTGTGCTCCATCCTCAAAAAGCTTGGAAGCATCTTAGGATCAATCCCCAAGTTCTTGGCAATCCGTTTAATGAGATAAATTGTAACCTTATGCAACTCCGTCGAGTACTTGTCAAAGGTTTTTCTGAAAACAATTCAAGTTACAGACATCCTAATACGGTCATGAAGTCGAAGGATCATTATTGTCTATTGATTTACCTAAAGGAAAGGGGATTGGTCGGCCAGAATCTTATATTTCTTAATGGCACAGGCAGGGGAAAAAGACAGAGCATGTCATTCCAATCTAGCTTCTAATCTACTGACCTTACCAAGGTTTGACCGTAACCTTCAATCTCATTTGGTAGCTGTGCATAAGCCATCTTCTCCTCCAATGGAAACTTAAAGAACTCTTGAGTGTCAATCTTCATTTTCTCAATCAGTTCATCTGCTATCCCATGATTGATTAACTGTTTCAACGTCAATAAAGATGAACCACTAAGTCCATTGATGTAAAAAAAAAAGTTATTGTTCTTTAAGAATTCTGTTTCAATTAGGTACCTAGAAGAAACCCTAGTCTTTGCAAGCCTGGTGGAGTTTTTTCTGTTCATCACCATGATCTAGTTTGCTCATGTCAATTACAGGAATCTACTGGGATTCATCTATGGGAATTGTTGGAACAATGACAGCAGCAAAAAGAAAAAGAACAAGACAGAGAACAAAGGAGGAAGAAACAAAAACAATTTACTTGCTCACAAACGTGCAGCAAGGAAGCAATCTGCTATACACAAGTGATATGCTTAATTTTTCAATAAGAAAAACAATACATTTATAGTCAACTACATCAGTTATTACTACTTACTACCACTAAGTAGCCTAGTAACTTTAAAAACATTGCTTGTACACAAACAAGCCACCTAAACTAGTTATTCAACACCTAAACATATCAAGCTGTCATCAGCTTGTTCATTTCCAAGTAGTTTAATCAACAAAGAAACTAAAAAGAAAAACTTGATGTTACAGCAAGTATATGTGCTGCAGCATGTCATCAAGCTGCATGCACTTCAACCAAAACATGTAACAGCAGCATGGTTGGCCAATTTCAACAGGAACTACTTCAAATTCGATCTCAGGTCTGATATATCTGGATGGGATGTTCTTTAGGTTCTTGGATGCAAGCGCTTGGACACTATCAACAGGTAAAGAACCAGCAAATGCTCTGCTCACCACCTTTGTTTCCATTTCTATGAAGCTGTTGTTGGAGAATATGGATAATTACATGGGTTAACCCAAATTAAAATGATCTAATTTGGTTAAAGTTTTATTAGGTTTTAATTATTAAATAAAGTATGAGTCAAATATGTGTAAATACTCTAATAATTGAGTTCTAATTAAATTCTAATTAACGATGGGCTTAGATAATCTTTTGCTTGTTATCCTTCATTTCTAATTTCTATAATACAGACGCCTCCTAACCACTTTTGTTTCCATTGCCGTAAAGCTGTCTCAAGTTAAACAGTACGCTCAAATTATAATGTTAATGCATTACTTATTGAAAGGATATAACACCACCAAACCGTTTTTGTCCTTTGCATGAATGATTGAAAAATATGTCCTTTTTTAATTTTTATTTTCGAAGCTTTTTGACTTTCACTTTGGGATCAAATCTTTGGAAATCTGAAACGATCCTGCACTAATGCCGACAGGCTATAAACACCGAGAAATTAAAATTGCACACCAATTGTTTAATTAGAACTATTTAATATAATCATTTTTACATCAACTGCTTCTTTGTAGTTTCTTGAAGACCCTGCTTTGTCATTTTCTCGAACAAAACCCTACCATTCTGTTACGAGCTAATCTAAAATTACTTAGTAATCAGAATAACAGACAGAAAACAATGAAAAAGAAAAAGAAGACGAAGAGATTTTAGAGAAGACAAAAAAAAAAAAAGAAAGAAAGAAAAGAGAATGTGTTTAAAGCAATGTTAGAATGAAATACAATTTTTCTATTCTTTTAATAGGAACAGAATATGATTTTTTATAATTTATAATTTAATTTAATACAGATACAAATACTTTTTTGCAGCAACAAATTCTTTCTAATTTCTCTAACAATTTCGGTAAATAAATTTATATTCCCGTCTTAACAATTGATTTTGCAAATGAACTGAAGAAAACTTCTTCATTAGATGCAAAAGCCCAAACCAACTTTATTATCTCCCCTTCATGGTCTAACACCATTAACAGATCATAAAAATCCATTTCCTTCAAAAGTGTTAATGTTAGCTTAGATTTTAGGAGTTCATTTGGGAGTATGGGTCAAACGCTATTTAGGAGTTTCATGCAGTTGGAAACATGTCAAATAAGCTCAATCGATTTTAAATATAGTTTTCACAAATTGTTGCATTTCCAGATACAATAATCCTGTTATTTCAAACATTGAAATCAAGTCGCAAAAGAAGAGATTTAACATTGGACGAAGAGCTGATAAAGTCAATAAGATTTTGAACTAGAGCTTCATTTGATTCAACAAATGTTTCCCTTGAACTTTCCTGCTAAGCCTCAGTCTCAGAAACTCCTCAAGTGACATAGTCTTGTACTGTGCTTTGTTTGTCCGAACAAGATCTGCCAATGGTCCAATCTCGGTACCTGCTTTCGGACTGTGAAATGCTGCCAATGACAGCCGCTCTTTCTCCTGATTCACCACAACTCTATGTTCTATGCTTTTGTATTCTCCATTGCTCATAATCTGCATTCATAGCATCTCTTCACTTCGAGGCACATTACATATACAATCCATCAAGTCTAATGTCTGTATGTAGCTACAAATATTGTCATGTTACCTCTATTATGTCTCCAATGTTGACGATCAATGCGCCAAGGATGGGTTTAACAGGCACCCATTTCTCATCTTTCTTGATTTGTAATCCTTCAACTTCATTCACTTGAAGCAACAGTGTTAAGCCTGTGGCGTCAGAGTGTGGAGATGCACCCAATACCTTGCTTGCCTCTGCACATGGTGGATAATAGTTCGTTCTTATAGCTTGTGCTCCATCCTCGAAAAAGCTTGAAAGCATCTCAGGATCAGTTCCCAAGTTCTTGGCAATCCGATTAATGAGATAAATCATAACCTTATGCAACTCCGTCGAGTACTTGTCAAAGGTTTCTCTGAAAACAACTCAAGTTACAGACATCCTAATACGGCCATGAAGTTGAAGGATCATTATTGTCAAGTTACCTGAAGGAAGGGGGATTGGTCGGCCAGAATCTCATATTTCTTAACGGTACAGGCAGGGGAAAAAGAAAGAGCATGTCATTCCAATCTAGCTTTTGATCTGCCGACCTTACCAAGGTTTGACCGTAACCTTCAATCTCATTTGGTAGCTGTGCATAAGCCATCTTCTCCTCCAATGGCAACTTAAAGAACTCTTGAGTGTCAATCTTCATTTTCTCAATCAGTTCATCTGCTATCCCATGATTGATTAACTGTTTCAACGTCAGTAAAGATGAACTACTAAGTCCATTGATGTAAAAAAAAGTTATGGTTCTTTAAGAATTCTGTTTAAATTAGGTACCTGGAAGAAACCCCAGTCTTTGCAAGCCTGATGGAGTTTTTTCTGTTCATCATCATTATCTAGTTTGCTCATGTCAATTACAGGAAACTGCTGGGATTCATCTATGGAAACTACAAATTCGACCTCAGGTCTGATATATCTGGATGGGATGTTCTTCAGGTTCTTGGATGCAAGTGCTTGGACACTATCAACAGGTAAAGAACCAGCAAATCCTCTGCTCACCACGTTTGTGTCCATTTCAATCTGAGAAAATTTTTTATCTGTTTATATGCTAAATGCTACTCTAACATGATACATCATTTTATTATCCATCATTTCTAATTTCTATAATGCACCTTGCACAAATTCCACTTGATAAAAAGGAAAGGCCATAAAGATTAATTGCACAGCAATTGGCTAATCACAAAGATATAATACAATTAACTTTTTCATTAAACAATTTCTTAGTAGGTCTCTTGAAGGCCCTAGTTTGTCATTTCTTGAGCAAACCTAAGGTCTAAGGGTTAAGAAACCTACCATTCTTTCTGATTTCTCCTTCAATTTCATTGAGTACACTATTTCACCATTGTAACACTTGATTTGTGAAATGAACAAAATGAAAGTTCTTGATTAGATGCAAAAGCCCAAACCAGCTTTTATTATCTCCCCTAAGGGGCGTAGCTAGGGCCATAGTTAGGGGAGTGATAGGTGCCTCAACCCGGAAAAAAAATTACTTTGACCTTTTAAAACTTTAAAAATAAAATTATACTTTGGTGCTTCCTAAAAATGATCAAAGTTTAATTTAATCCTTAAAAGATGTAAACAATTAAAATATTCGTAAAAATTACAATTTAATTTCAGTACTCTTAACAAATTTTCTAGCTTCGCCCTGCTCCCCTTCATGGTCTATTGTAACTTTAACACTATTGGATCATAACAATCCATTTCCTTAAAAATGTTAACAAGGACAAAGAGTTGATAAAGTGAACTAAGATTTTGAACTAGATCTTCATTTGATTCAACAGATGTTTCCCATCAAGCTTGCTGCTCAGCTTCAAGTTCAGGAACTCCTCAGCTGGTATAGTATTATATAGTGCTTTGTTGGTCTTAAGAAGATCTGGCAAAGGGCCAATCTGGGCATTCTTGTTTCCATAGTGAAGTGCTGCAATTGACAGCCGCTCTTTCTCCGGATTAACCACAGCTCTATGTTCTAAGCTTTTATATTCTCCATTGCTCGTAAGTCATAATATGCATGTACAACATCTTTTCGATTAGTGGGCACTTTACATATTCAATCAGTCAAGTGTATGGAGTTTCAAGTATTGTTATGCTTATGTTAACTCCACCATGTCTCCAATATTGATGATAAATGCGGTAGGGATGGGTTTAATAGGCACCCATTTCTCATTTCTCTTGATTTGTAATCCTTCAACTTCATTCACTTGAAGCAAGAGCGTTAAGCCTGTAGAGTCTGAGTGTGTTGGTGTTTTTTGTACCGAGAGATCAGAACAAAGATAAGCAAAGAGAACACTTAGCAGATAGAATGAACTGCTTGTATATTCATCATCTTTTTCATTCCAAAAATTTACAATATATAAGTGAAATGGTTACAAGTTATCAACTAATCCTACCAAAACATTTTGGAAAAGTAAAAATAAAACTTGTACACGAACTAATTTGTCAAATCAGTATCTAAAAACATCATTTTAATACTAATTCTGCTTGTTTCAACAAGTCAATTTTAAGTAACAGATTTAACAAAAACATCAATTCCAGCATATGCAAACCTTGCTCGCACTTCATTTGGGGGTTTGCCAAAACCCTTGACAGCTCACACTTTGATGAGCTCGCAGCTTTGTTTGAGCTCGTAACTTCAAATAAGCTCGCATATTTGTGACTTGAGTTCGTCATTGCATGAATGACCATTTCGCAATAGAGTATAGTGATGTACCATATACCTTGTTTGTCGGCTATTTTACCCATTTGACTTAAAAAAATAATATTCACTCAAATGACCTGAAATGAACAGTAAAATTAGATTATGGGAACTAGATGGCCGACACCACTATTTTTTTCTATTAAAAAAATAATTTTTGAGGTTTTGAACACTAGATGGCCGACACCCATATATTTAAAAATAAAAATAAAAATTGAGGTGCTGACACACTGATGGCCGGCACCCCTTATCTAATTAAAAAATAATTTTTTAGGGGTGTGGTGCCGGCCAACAAATGGCCAAAATCACCCAACAAAAAAAGATTAGGAATATTGCAACATAACCCCTCCTTGTTTTTCCATCTTTTTTATTTCCCAAGTGTAATTACATATTTTATATTTTAAAACAATATTGAACTACTAGTCATGTTTTTTAATTATTATTGCATTACTCACATTATCATTAAATTTAAAAATTAATTTAAAATATATTGAACTATATATTTTATAAATATATTACTCGTTAGTTTTTTAAAATAAAAAAAACAATAATTTAGCAATGTTTATTTGAATTATTATAAAAGATGAAAATCATTAAAGAATATTCCAATTTTATCAAAAAAACATATAATTTAATTGTGCATATTAAATTTAAATTAAATTTAAATTAACTACTTTTGATTTGAAAATTAACTAGTTTAGTATCAATTACTGTCATTTTGGATACTGTATTTAGCATTTTAATATATTTTCACAATTATAAAATTCAATATTAAAATTAATAAATAGTTTTAAAATACTTTAGTTTGAAGTTCTTAAATAATATATTAAAATAAGATAACTTTAATAACTTTTTTATCAAAACCACCTCCAAACAATTATCATTACATTTAAAAATAAATATAATTTTTTAGACTTAATTTATTATTTATACTTGAGTTTAACAACAATCAAGTTGCATTTAACAAAATAAAAATAAAAATTTTAAAAAAATCATGAAAATTCAAATATGATGAGAAAATTCAATCATGAAAATTTTAAATTTAATAATAATGTGAGTGATGCAATAATAATTAAAAAAACATTATAAGTAGTTCAATATTGTTTTAAAATAAAAAATATGTAATTAAACTTGAGAAATAAAAAAGATGAGAAAACAAAGAGGGGTTATGTTGCAATATTGTAACACCCCTAACCTTTATCCATCGCTAGTACAGGGTTACAAAGCATTACTAGACTTTTTAGATCAAATACAAACATTTCATATCATTTAACATACATAACATACTTCCAAGGCTCAGAATACACATTAGAAATAAATCGGGACTAAACCGGGTACTCAGAAAATTTTTCAAAAAATATAAAAAAATTTCAAAAGACTAGGGGACACACGCCCGTGTGGCCAGACCGACACCTGTGTCTCAGGCCGTGTGGGCTGTCGAAATAGGGGTACACGGTTGTGTCCCAACCCGTGTCCAATTTAGGGTGCTTATTGACTTGGGTCACACAGCCAAGCTACACGCCTGTGTTCTAGGCAGTGTGAGTATACTGACTTGTAATATTAAGGTGTAGGGGTCACACGGCCAAGCCACACGCCCGTGTGCTAGGCCGTGTCAAAAATCCTAAGTATTTTGTTTTACAATTTAGTAGATGCAGGGGATACAAGGCCAAACCACACGCCTGTGTGTTAGGCCGTGTGTCACACACGACTAAGATACACGCTAGTGTCTCCGCTCGTGTGGATGAAAATAGACTCTTTTCAAGTCACATTTCTCACCCATTTTTTATTTCAACCTAAACACTTAAATTTGCACATTCATAAGCCATAACAAAACCTTCAATACAACCAAATCAAGTTTTAAACATATCATATTATCAAATTTATTTAACATTCAAATCTACCATATTGATCAAAGCATATATTTGCATATTTATACCAAACATACTATACTATCTCATTCACCAACATGCCTATAAACTATTCATCACTTAACCACACCAAACATATATCAAGCATGATAAGACCACATATACATATATAAGTTGATTGAAAATATAAACAAAATGTAATTTCATAATATTTACACAAACCAACTTTAATCAAATCCACACCAATCCTATACATGCCATATAAACCATAGTGTACGTTTCAAAAACTACCGGAATAAGCTAGATAGTGTGACTTGATGTGCTGATCTGATCTTCCAACCTCTCGAAAATCTACAAAGACATTAACCAACATGAGTAAGCTTAATGAAACTTAGTAAGTTCGATGGGTTAAACATAAATCTTACCGAACCTACTATAACAGACCAATTAAATAAATTCATTCAATGTAAACTCCCTACAAATCGCAACTTCACTCGATGAATACACTTATTTCAAATCAATATCAATAACAAACAATATGTCTTTCAATTTTAATTATATATTCACTTACCAAATCTTCCCAAATCGGAGAACGACTTATGGATAAGAGTACATCTTTTTCAGAAGCCCGAAGGCTGAATAGAAGCTCATGGGAGCTAAACAGAAACCCAAAATGGTTGAACGGAAGCTCGTAAGAGCTGAATGGAAACTCATAAGGGTTAAATAGAAGCTCGTGAGAGCTAAACGAAAAGTAAACACGAAAGTTCGCAACAAATGCTGAACCTCGGTTTACTTGGGTAAATTGGCTGTCATTTTCCTCCAACGCTGTCAATTCGCCGAATGCCGAATATACTCAAATCCTGCGTTCCATTCAATCCAAATATCAAATTCAAATTTATAACTTTAACAATATTTCATTTTCAACAATAGAATAAATACATAATACCATTCATCAATTCAATATAAATATTAAAGTTTAACCATACGAACTTACCTAGGTTAAATTGTAATATTTGCAAGATTTTAGAGACTATTCTGCTAATTTTTTTTCATGAGTATCTATGGGATCTTGATCTAAAATATAAAATTATTCATTCATTAGCATATATTTCAGTTCTAATTCAATTCAAAATTAATACCCTTCTATTTTTTTAATTTACACAATTAACCCAAACTTTCTCGACTTTTACAATTTAGTCCTTAACTAATTAATCTTATCAAATTAACTAATTTTTTTTCTCAACTAATAATTTATCTAAATATTCTAGGCTATCATACAGCTCTTGATAAAACAGAAATTTAATACCAAACCCTAATTCTTTAATTTTTCACAATTTGATCCTAAAATCAATATTTAACAAAATCACTTTATTCATCTAAAACATCTAATACTTATCAATGGAAACTTTCAAAAATTTCAATAAAATTTTCACAAATGGGCTTTATTAACTCTTTAAATCCTCCCATATTTACCATTTAAGTCATTTAATCACTATTTATTATAATTCACAAGTTTTGTACCTTTTTTAATTTAGTCCTTTTTAATTAATTAACTATCAAAACGTTAAAATTTTCTATCGAAACTTTAATACTACCTTAATGACACTCCGTAAATACTTATAAAAATATTTACGGCTCGATTTATAGAAACGAGGTCTCAATACCTCATTTTCTAAAACCACTTGACCTAGAATTTTACTACTCGAACATAATAATTCATTATAAAACTTAAATTGCGAGTTCAAAAATATTTCTAAAACCACATTTGACTCATAAATACTAAATAATAGAATTTACAACCTTACTTGTAGAATTTAGTGGCCTCGAACCACTATTTTCGACACTACTAAAAATCGGATTGTTACAACTATTCCCAATCTTTTTTGTTCGGCGATTTTGGCCATTTGTTGGCCGGCACTCCACCCCCCCAAAAAAATTATTTTTTTAATCAGATAAAGGGGTGCTGGCCACCAAAATTTTATTAAAAAAATACATGGGTGCCGGGCATCTAGTGTCCAAAACCCCAAAAATTATTTTTTTAATAGAAAAAATAGTGGTGCCGGCCATCTATTCCCCATAACTTAATTTTACTATTCATATCAAGTCATTTGGGTGAATATTTTTGAACCAGAGTTATTTTTATAAATATTAATTTTTTTTAGATTAGATGAGTAAAATAGCCTTGTTTGCCTCTGGACAAGGTGGAGTTCATCCTTATTCCTTGTGTTCCATCCTCAAAAAATCTTGCAAGCATCTTGGGAACAGTCCCCAAGTTGGTGGCAATCAACTTCATGAGATGAATCATATCCTTATGCAACTCCATTGAGTATCTATCAAAACTTGCTCTGAAAACAGCATAAGTTGCAGACGATTAATGCTATACCCTATCACGGTCATGAAGTTGAAGGATGATTACTGATTACCTGAATGAAGGGGTATTGGTCGGCCAGAATCTCATATTTTGCAAGGGCACAGGCAAGGGAAGAAGGAAGAGCATGTCGCGGCAATCAAGCTTCTGGTCTTCTGAAAGTACGAAGGCTTGACCATAGCCTTCAAGGTTGTTTGATGTAAAAATTATAAATTTATCATTCAACTATTTGAATTAAGTTCCTAACTGACATTGTGGAGATGAGTAAATTTATAATTTGATTACTCAACTATTAATAAATTTACAATTTGATCTTTTTCAACTATATTTAATAATTCTTACATTGAAACAATAAGTTAATTTATGTTGTCTCAAGATCTGGTTTTTTCTTTTCTTTTAATATTTCACCTTTCAAAAATAATCAATTAATCAAATAAAACGTATGCTCGAAAAGAAGAATTGATGAATTATATAAAGAAATAAGAAGTCCTTAATTACAAGACAATCTAGTAGCATATTTCTTTAGTTATTAATTGGATACAATAATGATGATAAAAGTGATATAGATAATTAATTGCTAAACAAGAAGGAAATTAGTCACTATGAAGAAGGGCGTTTTTTTCATATTAATGGTGAGAATGAAATCAACGAAACAAGATAAAACTTTAAAATTTAGGGCCCAAATTGTAAATTGCAAAATAAAAGCCGAAAAGGTTAGTCAGCCCCTGTTTTTTGAATTGCAGCATTCAACTTTTGCCGAAGGAGGTGTTTAAGAGGCTAATGATCAGTTTTGATGGTGAATATGGGGCATATATTGTTTCTCATAAATTGAGAGATCACAAGTGCTGTGGTCCAAAACTACTGGTTAATCATAACACTACTTGATACAAATATTTTTACATCAAACTGTTTCTTTGAAGGAGCTACTTGGTCATTTTCTTGCTAAGGCCTAAGGGTTAACAAACCTACAATTCTTTCTAATTTCTCCTTCAAGTCCAGTGAGTACATTAATATTGCCCATCTTAACAATTGATTTCGCAAATGAACTGAAGAAAAGCTCTTCATTAGCTGCGAAAACCCAAACCAGCTTTATTATCTCTCCTTCATGGTCTTCTGTGACCAACACATTATCAGATCCTAATAATCCATTCCCTTCAAGTATGTTAATGTAATAATGATTGTCAAACTTTGCAGGAGTTGAAAAATCGAGCGGTGCAATCGCATCATCCCTTCCTGAATCCGGGCATATGGACCGTAGGATTCTTCGAAATGTCCGGTATCTTTTGTACTTGTCACGCTTTTCTTCCATGTTTATGTCATAAACCCTTTGTCTGAAACTCACACATCTTGCCTTCCCAAGTGTATGGCCACCTGTTAACCACAGAATTTAGCTTTACATACATACATACATACATACATACATACATACATACATACATACATACATACAAGATTGAGACAGTTACCTGACAAAGCAACCAAATCTTCTATATCGAGACCTTGTTCGTTGAAGTTGGAAATAAGAGTCTCCAGAGAGGAATTTGGGGCAGGGATGAACTGGTTTGCACCATCAAGGCTTGCTTTCATGGAGTCTCTCCTCCCTAACCAAACCTTCCATCTTGGGCCTCCTCTCTGATGAAATACACAACACTAGGTTAACTAGGATGGTATTATCATGGTTGCCTCGCATCATACATTATTAGATCATTCATATATATATACACTATTTGAGAGATTTAAAAGTACCAAAGCGACAGCATCGCGAGCAACCATGGCTAGAATATCAGCACAGGAGACAGTTAGGGGACAAGCCTCTTCCAAAATGTACTTTATCTCATCAATGACTTTGAATCCACGTACAGAATTGAGGTTAGGCCCTGCTTGCTTTTCACTAATGATGTCTCCATGGTTGTCCAAAAGAATTGATGCATCACATCCCTAACACCCCAAATCACATTCATCAATTAAACCCAAAAATTAATGAAAGGTAACCAAATATGATACTGAGAAAAGAGATCTAACCATAACAAAGCAATCATGAAAATGCAAGCGAAGGAGCGAGGCTGCCATTCGAGGATCTTTGAGCACTGCAATCTCAACATTTCTGCTAACAATCTCTTCTGCCAAGGGACATGTTTCTTTGTAGTAATCAAGATACAGAACTTCATTTTCAACACTTAATGTAATTCTAACCATATTTAAAACAAAAACCACTAATGTGAAGGATGCTCTAATAATCTCCATTCAAGCAAATTGAAAAATTAAAAAATCGCTTGTAGAATTAAGGTGGCTCAAGTTGATAGATATTGCATGGCTATATCAATATATATATGGGCACACATTTTGACAGCTACGTTTTTCTTGTATCATTAATGCCTCTTCTGTGTTATTCAAGCCAACTTATCTTTAAAAAAAATTCCTTCGAGCTGTTTAATCAAAGTAGATACAACCAACACCTAATCTAACTGTTCTTTGTCTTTATTGTCATTTGTCACTACTAATCTTGCCACTGCTACAGTCTGAATGATCTGATTCGAAACCAAAAACAAACTTTCAACACATATATTATAATTTAAGCTCCTGTTGGTGTTATTAAAATAAATAAATTCATAGTCAAATTATGGTTCTGTCTAACTCTTGAATCTTTCTCATCAGTCTGAATTTTCAATGAACTTCTGGAAATGCCAATTTTAGTTTATAATATCACCAACATTTGGCTCAAACTTCAAAAATTAAAGGGGAAAAAAAAGAAGAAGAGAAAAGTTACAAGACATGCTGAAATTACTGCAAAATTTCTGTGGGCTGTCCTGTATGAGGAGTTTGTAGAAATATAAACTTAAAAGGTGACTATAATATACAGAAGACAAAAAGAAGAAAAGAATTTTTAGTTTCTATACTTCCAGCTCCACTAAAACGACAAGTTCTAAAGCTGTAGTTAACTCTATATCATAATAGTTTGACTCCCACTGCAAACTACTCAATATCCTACTGTCATCTCTTGAACATAAAGTAGCTTGCTCATTTCCTGTAATGCTATGTTATTGAATCCTCCTGTGGCATCTCGGAACATGTCCCCCCAAAAAAAGACACCCAGCTTTCATCTCGTCGTGTTATTTGGTATCCTGCTTCTGTAATAATACATGTAATCAGACATTGAAAGAACAATTATTATTGTATATCATTGAATATCAAATCGAGATGAGCTTTTTTCTTTTTTTTTTTTTCATAATAACAACTTTGTTCAGATTCTTAGCACAGAGGGAACGGTCATCAAGACACTGGTATGCTTGGTAACTTGTTAATTGTTAAGTTTTATTACCTGGTTTTTCTGCTAAAGCTCAAAGTCTTCATTTTCATTAAAGAATATGTCAGGATGAACAGCAGCAGTGCTAACATTGAGAACCCTTTGCAACTTCCGATGGTCCAAGACTTCAACTTCAAGTAAAAACGTTGAATTGATGGGTCGATGATCAGAGAATCGTATTTCAGCTTGCTGGTAACAAAGTTGTTTTATGCCTTTTCCTGACCAGAGTATACGATCACACCTACCAAGCGAATTAATACACATTATAAGCAATCGAATAATGTGGCAGTTTATGAATAATCAGTGACATTGTGCCAGAAATGTTGGATTTCCAGAAATCTTTTCTAACTTTTAAATCACATTTTTGTTCGTTACTTTACAAAAGCTATTGCATACCATGCCGGAGATCTCTTCTTCTCTCCTTCTCTAGGGATCTCACCAACATATCTATCTGAGTCCATTTCATACTTATAGGTGGGAGGAAAGTCTATTACCCCTTCTTTCCATCCATCAAATACATGGCCACTACACAGTTCATTATGAAGCTGTGGAACAGAATTGAAGCCATTTGTTATTAAAAAAGTCTGTACACTAAGGTAAAACTAGATCACTCTGATACTCACCTGATCATAGTTGATTAGTTTGTCCCAGCGCTTTAAAGCAACAAGCTTTCGAACCTCGGCATCCAACAAATTGAGACGATAATTCAAATCCCCGAACCAAAATATCTGACTGTCAAGAGAATAGCCATTTACAAATTAATGTCTCATGTAGAATTCACTAAGAATATAGGTGACATTGATTGACATTAGCTGTTTGTTTGCTTCAAATTAATGCAAACTGCTCCACAAAAATTGGCAAACTGACTAGTTCTTGCGTACATGAAGTGTGAACAGAATTAATAAAAATTAGATGCTGAAATTTTACTTACTCATGAGATGGAATTGTTAGGGGCTGATCTGTATCAAGGGCAGATGAGAAATGGGTACGTCGTATAATTTCATACACATCGGAGTTACGTTTTTGCTCAGCTCCAACCTTATGACCTGAAGTCAGATGAGAACACACAAAGCACAGCCTGGACTGAAAAAGTGTCATGCTAACAGAAACCGATCCCTGCAAAAGCAAAACCCATTTAAGAAATCAATAATAATAATAATAAAGCATGCATGTTCAGTGTTTGATCAGTGCTAATGGTAAATGTCATCCACTTTGCAGCCGAAACAATTCACTAGAAAAGTATTTGTGGTAGCTATGAACCGTAGTTTTGGTGTCAAAGACATCTGTAAAATGCCTAATCCGTTCCTAGAATAGAAGAATAGTCAATACCTTGTTTCCCATGTAGCCCATAAGACCAATTCCAACGGGAGAGACTTCCAAATTGTTTATATGTCTCCTCAGCCTCTTTCGTACCCATATCGATATGTATATTCCAACCATCTGTTTGCTAACTATCCTTACGTACTTTGGACGTGACGTTGCCCCATCATTGTCTTGTTGCTCCACTGGTACTTCTAAGAAAGTATCATCCTCCTCTTCAGGAAACTCGTCAGATATCTCGGAGAAAGAATCACCAACCTCTAGCTTTGGTTCCTCATGCACAATTGACTCTAGGTTTCCGGAGCTAAAGTGTGATCTTTTCAATCTTCTTCCTGTTAACAACGCATGATGCGGACGCCAAAGGATGGAGTTATCTGCCAGAGTAAAGCCAATTCTAGCTGAGCTGCTTAGTACTCTCCGCAATTTCGAATGTGAAGAGACAACTTGTGGGGTTGCATCTAACGAGTGTTCTGGCCAGTCTAACCTAGTGTCAAAATCGACTCCATATATTCTATTCATATTTAAATTTTGTCCAATGTCAGAAACTTTCTTCAACTCTTTTTCTTCTAATTCATAGCCATTAGCAGTCTCCAGATCACGCATAATTCCCAACGGTGTGGCATCTATTTCATCTGCTAATACATCTGCAACCGAAGAAGTCCTTAACACAGGAGAAGGTGGGGCACTATAGCATTTGTGCTTGCTTTCAGGTTCCGAAGATTTGTTCAGAGTCCTTCGAATGATTGCCTCCCATTTAGGAATCGGTCTGTTATCCTCGGCTCCGAATACATTTCCGGCATTCAAAGGGACTACCTCTTGGAAGCTGTCCAAAGCAGATCTAGTATTAAAATATTGGATGAAAAAAAAACAGAAGCATCTAAAAACAAAACCAATAGTCAAGCAACAACCAGCAATTGAGAGAGAAAAATATAAGTAAATTGCATATGCACATGCTGCTTATTCATCCACAGCAGGCAAAGATGTGGAAGATTAAACCTCAAATGGTATAAGGTCCAGCAGAGAAAGGAAATACTCACCCAATAATGTAAATATCTGCTAGCTCTTCGGTGCAAAGCCAATCATCAATCTTGAGATCCTCGAATGGAAGTCGTCCAGCAACATTCCAAGTGCATATTCTCAACCTACATATGCAACCACAATATGTTTCAATAAGAATTAATACACAACACCTTAAGGCGTTCACTTTAAGCATAAGCAATTTGCGGCCAACCTCACATCCTTTATATTGATGTATTGTGCACGCAGAGTTTCTGATTTCCCCCGCCTGTGTCTGAATCGATAACCCTTACTAGGTGAATCTGAACAATGAGACATCAAACCATACAAAACAACTTCAGACAAACAAATTATTAGATAACAACAATTTACTTAAGACCTTAGTTAGGCTCATATTTTGATCTCTATAATACAGGGGTGTGGACATTGCATATATATTTTAACAGTTTTACATATAGGTCACATGCATGGTTAAGAACCAAGGCCATCAGGGCGACATCAATAGAAATCAATGTTTACCGCATAGCAAAAAACAGGCATGGCAGAAGGGAACAAGAAGAATCAACACAGATAAGTTTGAATATGCTCTTAAGCTGAAAGAAATATTGCAGAATTTTTATTCTAACAAGGCAAAGCACAGATGTAGAAAACAAATATTGCCTGAAATTCGGCTTCTGCAGTCAGATTGCTTTCCTGGTGTCCTATGGGTATGATCCTCATCATCGTCCAATCTCGAGTCTTTAATAGAGCAAGCTGGATGAAAATTGAAGAAAAACATCATCAAAAGAAGGAAAGTATAAGGAAAAGATAGATTGATCAATGTGACATGACATTACCATCATCTTCACTCTCGGTTTCGGTGTCGACCTCATCTTCACTAAAATCATACACTTTTGGCTTTATATTCAACCATTTCTTCATCACAATGGATGGCCAAAAGGCCTAAAATCAAAACAAATTGACCAAAGTTAAGCAATTCAATCATCATTTTTTACATTAATTCCAAATTTGGATAAAGCAAAAACCAGTAAGCACCGAAGCATACCTCAGAACGCCTTCCCCTCCTAGTTTTCATAATCTTTTATCAAAAAAAGAATAGAAAACTGAGAGTAGATATAAGCAGCTTCCAAAGAACAGGTTGTGGACCTTGAAAATGGAAGCAAGAACAGGAGGCTAAATTGTCTGATATTCACAGTTCTGTAAGATTAATATATAGAGTTATAACAGACAATTACAACAAGGACTAAAGTCGGCTTATTTGATGCCAAGCACAAGGAAGATTCATGCTAGGCACCAAACAGAGAAAAACATGTTTCTCAGACATATAAAACCTCAACTTGCAAAAAATAGATAAAAAGGAAAAAGAAAATTCTCTATGGTCCTCTTCTCAGACGTCCAAAATTCCTCTGCTAGAAAATTGGCAAAAGCATTTTTTTTATATATATTATAAAATATTCAATTATAACCAGAAAAACAGACCCAGAAAAATCAAAAAGTCACTTTCAATATAACATAACTACAGTCATAATTCAATTGATAATGCAACACGCTTTCATGTCAAGCAATTCACTGGCTATGTAAAGAAAAAAAAAACGTTATTTTTAACTCTAATGAAAACCCAACAAGATTAAAACTTTAACAAATGCAAACCCAAACAAAATAGCAAACTTCACCTTAAGGTGGTAAACAATTAGAACCCAGATCATCAAGCTAACCCCTTAAACTAACAAAAAAATTTTCCGACCACAAATAATAACTTAGAATGATGACACTATAAAAGCAAAGAAAAACACTGATTAAGACAAGAACCAATAAATTTGAGGAGGGAAAAAAAAGACAAGAAATCATAAATGGGGAAGGGGGAAAAAAAACCGATGATCATACTATTCAGCAGCCAGGATTTGGTTATACCCCACCATTACAATAAATATATACAAAAAATGAAGCAATCCAAATAAACAAAAAGGAAAGTTGACACTACTGGGGCAATTTAAAAATATATAAAAGTTTTTAAGTCAAATGGGTAATCAACATTCAACACAAAGTAAACCAACAACAGCTGTAGAGCCCCATTGGCTGGACGGTTTTCATGCAAAAACGTATCTTCTATAAATATATTGTAAATACAATAAAATACTATAATAATAAAGTAAACCATATTTATTAATCATGAAAAAGAAAAGATAATAAGGTTAGATGTTTGAAAATTTGACGCATGAACTGTAACACAAAATGGACCACATAAGCTGGATCATCCGCACTATATGTGAAGGTAAATAGCTTTCTGGGTATCAACTGAAAAATCCACGTCTGTTTTCTTTTACTTTTCTTTTGCCCATTTAAAAAAAAAAAAACTTTATGGTTTTTCTTCTACCTTTTTTTTTCCTTGGAGGGCTAATTATGGGAATGCTGACTTTAAGGTTGTGGATTATGAGGAGATTTGGGAATTGGGATTATAGCCATGTAAAAAGGAATAAGAATTAACTAAGCATAACGGCATTTCCTTTTTATCCTCTAGTTCTCCTATCTAAGTAGGGGACAGGTGAAGTTGTGAACATGCGTACGGCAAGTTGTACTTAAGGTTGTCTTTGAGACGAGAAGTATATAGGTTGAAATATTGAATGTAAACTCAACTATTAGGCTGTAGTACTACTGTTCTTTTTCTTTTTCTTTTTTTTTGGTGTCTAAAACTTTAGGGGATTATAATGTTAAAAAAAATTAGGTGATTACAACTTGTCTCCAATTTCAACTTCTATTTGTGGCTGGGCTTCCATTATTTTTTGTATTGAATCAGTCAAATAGTCCATTTTTTTCTTACTTTGTATTTGATGCATTAAAAATTGCTATAATTTTGTGTATTATTAATAAATCATATGATATTATTTTATTAATAAATACATATTTTTTTAAAATATTGGTGATGTATAATTTTATAAACCAATAATGTAAATTTATAATAATAAAAAAAGAAAAAGAAAAATAGGTTTCACTGTCAAGAGAATCTATTATTATCCAAACAAGTGTACAAAATTGTTAATCCTATAATAGCTGGAAAACATGTCAAGCCAGCTCAGCTCCTTCTTTCTTAAAAAATCAAAGACTATGGTCTATATGCATTGCCAAAAATAATGAGAAATTTAATTTACATTGGCAACTTTTTAAGTAGTATCTTGGTTAAGGTTTTGCAAAGTTAATGATTGGAATAAGACTATGCCTTTTTCTTTTCTTTTTTTTTCCAGTTGTTTCCTTTTTCTCTCATAGATCGTTTGCCATATAGCACTCGGATTTTATTAGTCCTTCATTTTTTTTATAAAAAAAAATCCTTAAATTAGTTTTTTTAATAATTTTTGTCTATTTTATGATTCATAATAAGAGTTTATGGTTACCCTTTAATAATGTGTCTTATTACTACACTCAACACTTGTTGGTTAAATTAATATATTTTTTAATTTAAGCGTATAACCAAATTTAACTTTTAACATTTACCTATTTTATTAATTTGACCATTAACCTTTAAAAAAAAGTTGAACTGTTATTTTTCTACTTACAATATTGACTAAAGTTAAATTTTTAAACATGATAACACGCACATGTACTTCATACTAATTTTTTTATTTTTTTAAAAAATTGAATTTTATTTTTTGAATATTTTTATAATTTTTAAATTATTTGTTGACGTAACATATAAGACAAATATTTTAGCCTTCAACGCCAACATCACTAAAAAAATTAATATTTTAGTCAGCATTTTTATTAAGAACACAATTTGACTTTTTTGAAAGATTAATGACCAAATTGACAAAAAAAAAAGTAATTGATATCTAAATTTGACATTATACCTTTTATTTAAGCTTTAGGCTATTTTTTGGCATAATGATAAATTTAATCCCCAACATTTGCTTATTTTATCATTTTGACTCTGATTCTTTTTTCTGATCACTTTGGTCCTAAATTTTTTAATCACTTAACCCTCAATCTTAAAAATTTAGTTAAATTGCTTTTGGGGATGTAAAAGTTTATTGAACTACTAAAATTTTAACGACATTAACATGGTAACCCATGTAGCAATCTAAATATACCTAAAAAAAACATAAACTTATTTGAAAATTAAAAAAAAAATGTCAACAATGGAACACATATGAACTATCACACAGGCTGTCATGTTAGTGTCGTCAAAATTTTAACATTTCAATCAACTTTTTCTATTCAAAAGAAAGTAACTTGACTACAATTTAAAAGATAAAAGTCAAAATATTAAAAAAAAGGTTAAATTCATAAAAAAATGTAAATATTAAAGCTAACTCATTATTTCTCTCTCTTTTTAAAAAACAAAAAATCGAATAGGTCTTTTTCTTAGATTTTTAGTCATGAAAACAACTGATTTTAACTAAAAATACAAATTCTTTTAGAGAAACCAAATACCTCAATTACAAACAATTCTTGAGATATCAATTTGGAAAATTTATTTCGATCATTTTGTTACTTTTGATAAATTAAATAGTTTTAATAATATATTATAAATTTAGATAAATTCTTTTGTAATAAAAAATAGTGACACATATCAAATTATAAGGTTTAGAAAAAAAAATAAAAAATAAAGATATTTTTGTGTATATGTCAAATGAGCAAAATTTAACTTAAAAAGGGTCTTACAAGCCCCTAAACTTTTTCAAAAAAATTAACTAAGTTGATATATATTTTACTTAATTAAACTTTTGAATGTTAAAATTATAATTAGTTAATTTTTTTTATCGTTAAAGTTAACGGTAAACTATTATAGAGTAACAACATTCATTTTCTTTGGGGAAGGGTTTAGTCATGTGACATGATAGGATTGTGTAACGTGGTGGAAACGGGTATTTTACCTTTAAAATTTATAAAAAAAAACTTATAAAAATCATAATTTTTTAATAAAATTATAAAAATATTTTTAAAGATCATAAAAAAACATTAATGTGCAAAAATTATAAATGATAAAAAATATAAATTATGAAAAAATGTTTAAGATATAGAAAATTAATTAAAGTATTATAAAAATACAAAATAAAAAATGTATTATTAAAAATTATTCAAAAAAGAATATAAAATATTGAAAAAATAAAAATAATATAAAACTCCAAAAACATAAAAATATAAAAATATTTACAGTTTTAATATATAGGTTCATTGTCATTTGCCTTCTCAACCTCTTATTTCACTTTAGTTTACATCTTAAAACACTCCCTTGTCATCGATAATGGACGAAGAGGATGTAAGCTTTCGGGAGGTCTGTGGTAAACGAGCATAGCAAATGACTTCAAGGATGAAATAAATATTTTATAATTTTTAATAGTTATTGAAGTATTAACGTTGGTTAGTATGCAAATGAAAAAAATTAGTTTTTTTTATATTTTTCATATATTTTTATTTTATTTTATAGTTTTTATTCTTCATATAATTTTTTATAATTTTTAATGTTTAAAAAGTCATTTTTTTATATTTTTATAATGCATATAATATTTTTTTTTCAATTTTAATTATTTTTATAATTATATAAAAAAATTGTCATTTATAATAATTTTTATAAATTTCTATATTAATTTGTCATCAAATGACAATTAAATCACACTTAAAAAAGGAAAATAATACCTCAAAAAAGAACAGGAAAAAAAGTTGGTCCCCAAGGAAGAAATGTGTAGAAACAGGCCAACTTCAAAGTATATTTGCAAAGCTTTCTCTTTTCTTTTTCCCCCTTAAAAGGTCCAGCAATGCCTTGCCTTTAGTCGATGTCATTTGGTAGAAACACAGCATAGATCGATCTTATTTTCAACCCTTCTTTTACGCAAGCTTAAGCCTTACTTTATCTTTTCTCCATGGTGTCCACAAATCAAAAAATGCCATTGAAATCTCAAAAAGAAAAAGATAAAAGGATAAGAATGCATGGAAATGGAATTAGCGTCAACTATTCTATGTACATGCGTTCATCAAAATCCACTATTGTAAAGTTTCTCTATCACTCGAGAGAAAGTATATATATCTTTACAGCCTTCACTTGGAAGCAGCATCCATGTACACTTTATTGGCTTTATACCCTCAAGTTCATATCTCATGACATGACAGTTCAATGTTTAAGCAACTGGCAAAGACAAGTCAGATCTGATGTTGCCAATTTGGATGTTATGAATTACTTAGTTATTAATCAGACACAGATTCTCAACTGTGAAAAGAGATGAAAGAACCTTAGAACGTGAAGAGATAACTTTTTAAGTGTAAAGAACTGTTAAAAAGGTGTATATGTCGAATGCTATTTCAATTTTATTTAGCTATGTCTGCTGTTTGCTTGGCTAAGAGGTTTTGAGCACATATTTGTATTGCATGGTCTGATATTCTTAAATTATAAATTTTTTTCTGGAGCAAATTCAATAACGCTGAAAATTCCGTAGTCAGAACGATGATCTATGTTACTCTATAACAGTTTTGTAGAATCTGATTAAAGCGGCAGTCAAATCCATCATGTGGGTCGGAAAGCTGACATTTGTACGGCTTGAATATGGCCTCTTCTATAATGCGAGCTAACATATCCTCTAAACTTCTATATATCAACTTTCCTCTCATATTTACAGAGTATTAAATGTTCATATTACTGAATAAATTAATTAATATCGAGTAATGAACAACTTTAAAAATATTTGATTAGTGTAACCATAGTTGAATTAGTGATTAATGTTAGGTGAAAAAATGATTTAGAAATATGTAAAATAAAATTACATAACATATACTAAAAATAAGTAAAAACATCATTCTAATCTCTTTGAATAAATTATTTTTTAAATCAAAGCAAATTTAATTCATAATAATTTCAAAAGTGAATAGAATTAATATTTTCTATCAATTGTACATAAATTTAAACATTCAATATTTACAAAATACTTTAGCTTATATATGGAAAATGTATAAACCTTGAGAGCTAATTTTGTTATTATATAAATTGAATTATGTAAAATTGATCAAAAACATTAATGCTTTGGTTAATTGTTCTTAGATGCTCACTTTCCAAAATTGACAAATATTAAATTATTTCGAATTTTTTAGTGAGACCAATTTGCTCAATATCGAAATAGAAAGGGATTAAAAAGATCTTTTTACCTTTTATAACTCTTCTCTTACACCGCCTCAAAAAAAAAAACTTTATTTCTTTCAAATTGTGTCAAGTATCACCAAGTGAAAGCTAGTAAATGGCTCTAATTTAATTTCTTTTAGTTTTTATTTTTTATTATGTCCTAACACATCTTACCAAGTGTTGCCAGATTTGTTAGAAATTGCTAGCGGAGAATTTTCTCAAGATAGAGTAATGTGATGGTAAAAGCAATATTAGACTTTAAAATGAAGATAAAGAGGAGATGAATAGATAATGTAGCACGCAATAGAATTTTTAAGAATGATATTTTATCATCAAAGTGATAAGAATTAAGATGCAATTATTAACCATTGATTAATGTCACATATCTCTTTAATATCGCAATATTGTTAGTTTGTTTCTTTCCTCCATTAATATTTGGGTAAGAGTTTATAGTATTTTTAACTGTTGACTGTGATTTATGATGGTTACTAAAAAAAAAGAAAGTTTTAATAAGAAAAATTAAGAGTTGTTGGGAAATGGGTTTCGCGTCACAGTCGCACAAGAGCCTTGTTGAAATTATACACCAAAAGTGTCAGCATCCAAACACTTAAAAAGAAAAAAGAAACCGAAAAGGAGTTCACCTGATTCACGCCCCCCCCAGATGGACAATTCTTTCAAGATCAAAGTATAGTATTATTTTCACCAATTTTCCTTCTACTCATCAAGACACATAGTTTTACCATAAAATTGTTGATTAGTTAAGTATTTGAGAAGGTTGTATCACACATAGTTTTATTTAGTCCATCAATAACATTACCATAAATCGATTAAAAGTTCAAAACCAGAGGCAAATTACCAAAACCTCCCCCTCTTTTTAAAATTCTTTCTTTGGATCCGTTGATTGTTTCAAGTCATGGACCACCATCACTGCATATACAATTCAGAACCCTTCAATTTTAATTTTAAAAGCAGACAAACTTTCCCATCATTATCCTGATTATTTGAGGAATTGGATCAAGAATAAAGCTTTTGTTGAGGTTTGTCATCACTTAATTAGCGAATCATCAAAAGACAATAATGGAAAGCTGTATGATTTGAGGAAAATTTGATTTAATTCGAAAATTAAAAAAATTAAATTAAATTTCGAGTTATTCGACTTATTTAAGTCAACTTGAATATATAATTTGAGTTTTGAGTTTGAATCGAGTTTAATTTTATAATTCGAATAACAGATTTGTATAAATACCCTTTTGATCACTGTCAAGTTTGAAAATGAATAAAATTGATCCCTCTCAACAAAAAAAATACAAAATAATTCAAAATAATTTTCAAAATTCAAAATATTTATAAAAATTTCAAAATTTATATTTTTTAAAAAAAAATTATAAAAATTTCAACAAAAATTATAAAAAAATATATAAAGTAAGTTAAAAAATTTAAAATTGTCTAGAATAATTTTGGGAATTGAATAAGAATTAATGATTCAAGTTTATTATGCTAAAATAATTTTTTTATTTTGCTTTGAAAAAGTTTTCAAATATATATGGTTTCAAATTTATATATTTTAACATGGAATTTGTTATACTGTAATACGATTTTAATTTGATAAGTTTAATTTTTTAATTTAACTCAAACAATTTCACTCGATTCGACTCGACTCGATTCGAAAAAAATTTAAATCGAGTTAGTATGATAAAATAAAGCTCGTTAACTCGATTAACCCAAAATTTTCACTCGAATCGATCGAACACTCACCTTTATGCATTACACATAATCCTTTATCGTCAACTTTCATCACTACCAACTACTCAAAAAAATATATTAACCCAAATGGAAACTGGAGCCGGGGGGGGGTCATCATTGATTTGTTTTGTTGTGTTGTGTTTATGAAATGGGGAATTTGAGGGTTTGGACCACAGAGTGGAGAAGGGTTTACCTTGAGGGCGTTTAAATGAAAGATGCGATGGGGACGCTATAAAAAAGAACAGTGAAACTGACTTCCACTTAATAATGCTACTAAATTACTATCTTTTATTTAACCATCTACTGTGTTCGTGCGTTGGGAAATCAATTTCGAGAGAATAGAAGATGATGGTACGTTTGTTGACTTCTATTTTGGGGCGCTCTCCTTTCAACTACTCTTTACCATCGGTTCAGACTTCAACTTCACACCCATAGGTTGAAACCTACAAGGCTATGCCACGAGTTTGAAAAATTGTTGGTATTATTCAAAGAGAAAAAACCATGGTTTACGTAAATTGATAATAAAAAAATACAACATTCTAATCTTACCATAATTGTCATGTATATAATTATATTCCGATCATTCATTTATTTATATTTTATATTGATTTAATTTGAATTTATTAACTTTTTTTTCCTTTAATTCTTAACATATGCAATCCCTAACTCTTTTTTTTTTTTTGTAAAATACTATGGAGCTTGTGGACGTCCATTATAAGCTTACTTTCTTTATCATTTTATGGCGTATTACCCTTTTACTGCATGGGAAAGAAGAGATAAGTGAAAGGCAGAGTTGTATTTGCCGCCTCACTATATCTAATTGATGGGTAGCTACGACCCTCTTTGATGGCTGCAAAAGAATTTATAAGCCTAAACAGTTAAGCTCAGCTGCAACTTATTGTGAAACCCAACTGTAGCAGTCCAAATTTTACACACAAAAATGGTTTAAGCATTTGGAAAATGTTTGATCTCTAAAAGAGATCAAATGGAGCGGGAGTGGGAATACATATAAAGTAACTGAATTTGTGTATCCTACATAAGATCAACCAAAAGAAAAGAAAAAAAAAAAAAACCCTTAAGTTCTCATGCTATCTTTTAGGAAGCCAACCAAATCAAGATTTCTGCCAAAAACCCAGAATATCATTCTTCATCACATAATTGTGCAACGGCTTCTTTCTTCGGCTGGTGGTGGCACCACCTGCTGGTACCTGTTTGACTCTGCGGGGTTGTATGTGAACTCAGATGTATCCAGCCCATACTGATTCAATACATAACCAGTGAAAAACAAAGTTAGAGCTACAAATTAAGCAAAAGGTTAAGAGAACAATAAGGAGAGCTAAACATTGGGGGTTAGAGGGAGGGGTTCTCCATTCTGATAATCTAAATATGCATTTTGGCCCACCGGCAACCAAAATATGATCTGTCCTAAATATATACGGAGAATTGCAGAATATTTTAGAATTTTACCAAAAGTAGTAGTTTGAGATTTTCTTATTGTTATTTACTGTCAGGTAGGATGTGTTGGCCAGAGAAAGAACATTCATTTAACACAAGCATTTGATTCAAGATTTTAGTATTCAAATTTACATAATAATCTTAAACCCTTAATGTTAGCACTTATCAGATTATTAATTCAACAGAAGGACCCCAGTCTCCAGAAAATCAAGTTATGATGTGAGAATTGGTGCAAGCAAAACGTTACAAGAGAAGACAATTATATGTCAATCTATCAAAGAGAAAGAAAGCACCTTTTCTCTCATACGTGCACTCCAAGCATCATTTCTGCTGGGCCGTTGATCAAGGCTGACAGAAACAGGTACACCTGAAGCTGGAACTGAGGGTGGCCTGCTAATTAAAGGCTGTCTTTGTTCCCTTGGTGCAATGAACTCATCATCACTGTCATAATCAGCAGGAATATTGGCAGCCCTGACCATAAGTGCTAACAAGAAAATGAAAGCCTGCAAGTTCAAGTGGTTATCACACCCAATCTGTAATATTAGTGCCCACAGAAATTAAAGCAGCCTGGATGTTATTCTAGGAGACATCAGTGTCAGTTTTCAATTGATTCACGGCTTCATTTGATGCATAAACAGCACCAAAGAAATAAATATTCATTTTTCTGTGCCATTATCATCCAGCACGGGAAAAAAAAGGTCATAAAGCACAACTCCATCTGGTTTCTATGCATACAGAACATACAAGGCAACTTATCAACTTACTTTTGCTTTTGATAAATATAACACAGATTTCTCCAAGTGACAGTCTCTTATAACTGAAATAATTTCGTTTACAATCAGCTTATAATCCACACAGAAAAGAACAGAACAGAAAATGTCCCCATTAATGATAGATGATGAAGTTTTCAACTTCCCTTCATTATGATAAAATTAAATGCATTTGACTTTAATCTTTGATTACAGCCTTTAAATATGATCATATCTATTTGTGTATGCAGGATATATTCGCCACAGATAGACATCCAAGGCCAAACCCTATCTACTTAGTAAGAACAAGGAATCGTAGGCTATTCTGGGAATTGTCATCCCAAAGCATCCTGCCATATTTCCAAAAGCTAACTGAAAGTACAAAGAAACAAACTGCAAATGCCATGAATAAAAAATGAAGTTTGCATGTTTTAAATTAATAGGAAGTCCAAGGGGACTCCTTGTGCTAGAATTAACTTCCTTCAACGACTCTCAATCTATCAACTGAAGCTCAGTATTGAGCAGTAGAATGAACATGAGGGTACTTGCATGTGAAGTAATCTATAAGTCCTAGGGATTAGTGGCACAGTCACATTACTCTTACCTCTAGGACAACAATTCCGAGAGCAACCCACTTGACAATAGTCCAGTTTTCTTCCAGAAATTCATATATCATGTCAAAATCTCCTGTCTTATCCGTAGGAATCTCCTAAAGAAATTAGCACAGATTAGATAAACAGGCAGACCATCTTCAATTGGATGAGGGTGCAGGAAGGGACCAAAAAGTTAACACAAAACTTACATCTTTCCAGCTTTTGTCAAAAAAAATGAAAGCTGCACATCCCAGTTCCACCAAGATCAACAAGATTACGAGCAGCGAATACTATGTTGCCTTAAGGAAACCAATCATCGTGAAAGAGAACAAAAATGATTGGAGGAGGATTAACCAATTAGCTATCCGTGAACAACTAGATTATAACTTTGCTATGATGCTACATGATATCCACGTGACATCATTATTGCCACTTTGGAAAACATCAAATGAGTAATTAGGATACACAAGTCAAGCAACATAAATTCCTTGTTGCAGTGCCAATACAACCAAAACAGGATATAATGAAGAGAACCACACCTACTCCAATAAATAAATATAAGAACCTGAAAAATTAGAAATTGGACGGTCAAAACTCGAGAGAACATGCAGACAATTCTACTCAAATGAGCACTTGAAAACAAGCGTATAAATAAATAAATTAGCACTATATTCTTCAATAATACACATGACCATGAGAAATCAGAGAACAAATAGTTGACAAGTCATGAACCAGAATGGTGGATACAAATTGCAGCTGCTGAAACTCAGCCTAGCTAGCCTCGGTCGTTAAATCAAGATCAACACAATCTGAGCCCAAAATGATGAAAGCATGATTGAGTTCTTCTCTTTCTTGCGTGAATCATAGATAACCAAGGGGGGGAAAGGAAGAATAGTTAGCACTGCTATCTCACTGCCTTGGAACTACCCTAGCTATTACCTATTTTGCAGGAATCATCAAGAGTCAAGACTAGCAAGCCTACGAGGTAACACCAAATCGCATTCCAAATATTAACTGCCACCAAGCCAACGGTAACATTGTATAACAAGTAAAATGACCCCACCACCAAGCATCAGGGGGATCTCGGAAGAAGAAACCATTAAAGCTAGTATGATTGGAATTCAAGGGCAGCGAATGAAGGGCAATTTTACATATTCTACATAGCCATATTTTGAAATAAGACAAAAAATATCTAATTATAAGCAAATATTGTGAACTCATACCATGCTTTTGGTAGATTATCAAATATACTAGACGAAAGAGACACAGCCATGAGCATTGGCCGACCAAGCTGTATCAAGTCTTGATCACTGCCCACAGGTGACAAAAGCATGACTGTATCAGCAGCATCTTTGTACTTAACAAACAAGTAGATTCCATATCCAACCATTGCCAAACCAGCAACAGTCATCAAAAAGTTCAAGAGCTTCAGCAAGCATTCTAAGCATCCTCTACAAGCCATCCTCAATAATGATCTTCGTTGATTTTATTAAAGTTCTAATAAGCATCTCCTATTTCACCAACTTGTAAAATTACCTTAAAAAAAAAAAACTCACATTTACACATTACATCTATAATTGAATCATCAAAATGGGTATCTCAAATTGTAGAAGAAAATAGAATAATGTGAACTATTACAAACTCTTTGCATTATTTTAGAACTTTTTGCAAATAAAAAAGAAAGCAGCAAAAAACCTAGCTTCTTTCACATACAAAAGAAAAAGCATAACATTCTTTAAGAGCGTAAATTTCTGAAGATACAGATTTTTTAACTTACAATGTTATATACACACGCACACATACATAAATATCATGTTTTTCTCCTGATTTTTCCGAGGAATCAAATTGGGTTTTCAGAATTCTTGGTTCCAATGAGATCCCAGAAAAAAACGCTTTAATAAAATCATCTTATTTATGCAATGTAAAAAAGACATTAATCAATAATAAACAAAATTTCTACCTAACTTCACAAGTAAAATCAAAACGAATACAATGCTTAATAAATAATTTCTAGTTTAAATCGCGCGAAAAAAGATAAATTGATTCGAGCACTTACAGTTTTCGAGTGAGGAATTCGATTACGAAAAGTATTCAAAGGTTAGGAAAAAATAACGACAGTTTTTTTCTCAAAATTTTAGCTTATTTCTGGCATATTAATTTTTGTTTGCTCTTGTCAAAATCAAAATGCCATTATTGCCCCCTCTTGTAAGGATGCTGGATATTTAAATATTAGATATCAAACTATTACAGACTTCAGTATTGAGTAATCACAATGCAAAATCAAATAATTATATCATAAACAGATTAAGAATTAATGGAAACAAAAACAACAAATTGACTGCACTTATTAGACTAAAACCCATCCATTGCAACTACATATGAGAGAATTCGAAAACTTACACATAAAATTGTAGATGATAAATCTCGAACTTGAATACTTAAAGGCTTGAAGCCTTCACCTTTGCCATTAAATATATATTAAATGGATTATATAGGTCTATCAAATATATGTATATATATCATTACATGGATGGTATTTAAAGAAGGAATGGTATTTTTATTTAAGGAAAAAATAGTTTTTAAAGATATGATTTTAAAAGAGTGAGTTAAGTTATTTTATTTTAAAATATCATATAAAATCTAAAAAATAAAAATCCACTTATTTTCTGATTTATGAAATGAGATTTTATCAGAATTTTATATAAATAAATATAAATATAGCTAATATTTTATAGGGCAAATGAGACTAGAGATCCAAACCATTAGGAAAGAAATTGCAATAACTAGTTCAATAAATAGATTGATTTACATCCCATTCTTAATGATTTAATATACTTCGATCTTTTCATTAATACTTTGTTTTTTCATTTATAATATGATTTATCACAAAAATTGTTTTCTTTCAAGAAATGTAATTTTTATCTACATTCACTAATTAATAATTAAAATTAAATTAAAAACTAAAAAAAATAGAATTTCACAACATTTACTATTATAATATTTATATTTTAAAAATAATTTCAAAAGATTATTTATTTAAATTTAGTCTAATATCAATTATCATGTTTCTAAAATTGAATTTATATATTATTATGTTTTAATTTTGTCATCATATAACTCAATTGGCATGGATATTGTTGCTAACGCAGGGGAACGTGAATTCAAGTATGTTTAAGCGCATTATCCTTCTATTTATAAGTTGGGAAGGAATTATGAATAGTTTTAAGCCTTGTGTCAAAAAGAGAAATACTTTACAATTTTTTTTAATGATAGAATGAACCAAATTATAAAGAGACACGCGTCATAATTTAGAATGAATTTGTTGAAATGAATGACTGTAATATAAGAACAAGAATTTGGGCGGTGAGAAATTAGAATAGAAAATAGCAATGTTGTGGTGGAATAGCAATTTTAATAAAACCTTTTTGCCTTTTACATTTTGGTCCATCTTTATTGAATCGAGTTACAAATACGATAAAAAGATGTGCGAATAAAATACTTAATGACTGTTTTCGTTGATATTATTTTATAATAATTATCATTTTTATATATTAGAGAGGAAAGTAGGGGCGGGAGAATAATAGAATACGTTTGGAATTTGGAGGGATGTAACCGTCGTTCAAAACAGAAAACACCAACTAACGGTCCAAATTTTATTCCCAACTAACCTTCTTATAGGCAAAAGTATCATTAAAATCCTATAATAGAAGTTCGAATTGTATTTTGCTCATTTTACTTAAAAATAGGTAAATTATTTATTTATATTAAATTAAAGAGTAAATTAATTATTTCGTTAAAAATTTCATCTATTTTTACTATTAAGTGATGATGTGATTAACGAAGTAAGTAGGTAGCGACATGTGGAGTGACATGTATACCTCACGTACGACGTCAGCAAATATTAAAAAATTTTTAAAAACTTAAAATAAATATTTTTTTAATTATCATTTGAAAAACCAAGATGAACTTGAACAAATAATGATTAAAAATATAGAGAATTATTTTTTAATCATTTATTATAATTTTCATAATTTTAAATCATTTTAAAATAATTTTCTATATTAGAGTGTAGGTTGGAGTTAGACTCCAACACTCAAAATTCTAAAGAGTTCTACACATTGATCACATGTCATTCGCATGGAAGAAACGAAAATAAGAGAAAAAGTCCTGTTAAGTTAAACAATTATTTTATGAATCGTCTGGTGACTCAATCGGTAACTCAAGAGTGTAACATAAATTTTTTTATTGTGCCAATAGGTTGGATCGTATTCACCTTTGACCTTTTTTTCCTTATATGGCATGATGTTAGCAACAACTTAAAAAGTATCTTATGAGTGACACCATTCGAACCCATATCAATGAATTACTCTGTTACTTCAACTTGACTTCATCGAAAAAAAGAACCCTATAAATCAAGTGCATTGTGTGTATCTGTAAATTTTTCCCGACTTGATAAAAATGATGGAATGGGAGTATGAAATAGTTAAATGTGCAACAAAGAAGGGTGGTCCAAAACTATTGGAATAAATTCAATCTATTGGAATAAAATTTTGTTGTAACTTAAAATAAAGAAAGATAAGCGCTAGGAGAAAAGAAATATGGAAATAATTGTTGGTTGATTTATATTTTTATTGATCTGAAGTGCTATTTAAATACATAAAATATAACAACCACATCCTAGAGTTACGAGATTAGACCTTTAGTCTCGCAATCCGTGCAGCCTTAAGCAATTTGTTCGACTCAAATGTACCTAAGTTAGCCTAATTCTCATAAAGTAAGGATTCTCCCAGAATTCCTTCAAGGCACCAATTTATATAACGTAAGCAACACAAGCCAAAAAAAAATGCTCAAAAGAATAGAATAACCATAGAAAAACAATACACGAAAGGTGTTTAAGTAAATGCTCTCAATTTAGTATTCACAATTAAAGAATGAAATACAATGGGTGATTTATAACTGAGGGGCAGGCTCCCTATTTATAGTTAAGCTCCCCAAAATTTAACGGTCTAGTTAATTTTATATCGACAAACGAGATGAAGCTTATCCTTACAATTAAGGTATTTACAAGATTTACGCAATCAAATCAAATCAAATCAAATCTTATCATATATTATTCATTTTCCTATTTAACAAGGTAACCTAATTTTTCATATATGCTTCATTGGGTCACCTAGGCTTCAAATAAACAGGCTTCTCCATCAGTTCTTTAAATCGGACCAATTTTTGTGGGTCAAATGATCCCCATCCAATTGATAGACCTCCATGGGATGAATTTTGTGCGATGGCCACAGGCTTTGAATTGCGGCCGATGACACTAGAATCAAACAATTACCAGATTTTATTATCAACAATCCCCTAAATTAGCAACAATAATGAAACAGAAAATCATCAAGGTTGTTTTGACTAAATCTTAAGCAGTTGAAGCACAACTTGAACACTCATTCTTGCTTTAGTTGCTGCAAACTCCAAGTTTCTCTAAGAAACTCAAACTTGCTTATTGGTAAGAGCTTTGAAAATATATCAACTATTTGAAATTTAGATTTGTAGTACTTTAAACCAATTAAACCTTTCTTCAGCACTTCTTTAAGAGAAAATAATTTGATATTGAAATGTTTCATTTTCCCATGAAAAATAGGATTGTTAGAGATAGAAATTGCAGCTTGATTATCAATGAACACTTTTGTGCATTCTTTTTGCTTCAAATCCGTTAAAAAAATTAACCAAAAAGGTTGATTGATAGCAGCACTAGTTGCAATAAATTCAACTTCTACTGTAATTTAAACCAAACTTGAAACAGTAACTTGAAATGCTTTTCAAATCATCAAGCGAACCTCCCCAATCACTATCTAAATAACCTTGCAAAACATAATCCTAATTTGCACAAAATCTGATTCCATAATCCAGTGTTCCTCTCACATATCTAAGGACTCTTTTAGCAGTTGTAAGATGTGTTTTAGTTGCACAATTCATAAATCTAGATAATAGACTTACAGAATGTAAGATATCAAGTCTTGTAGTCGTTAGATACATCAGGCAACCAACTTGATTTTTGTAAAAGGTTTTATCAACTTTTTCAGCTTCATTTTTTTGCTTAGTTTCTCCTTTTGGCACATTGGAGTATCTACACTCTTACATTCATCCATACATTTATCCATTCTGAATTTTTTCAAAATTTTCTTAGCATACTTCTTCTGACAAATAAACACTTCTTCATTTTTCTACTTTATTTCCATTCCTAGACAGCAAGTCATTTCTCTCAAATCCGTCATCTCAAAAGTTTGCTTCATATCTTCTTTGGACTTTCTCACAAGTTCTTCATTGCTTCCTGTGACCAGCAAATCATCCACATATAAGGAAGCAACAACAAAATTGATTTCATCACCTTTGATGTAGAGGGTAGCTTCATTGAGACTACTTTTGAAATCCAATTGCATTAAGTGCTCATCAATTTTGTTGTATCATACTCTTGACGCGTGTTTCAGGCCATACAATCATTCTTGAGCAAGTACACATCATCTCCTTGTCCTTTCATAGTAAAACCTTTAGGTTGCTTAAAATAAATTTCTTCCTCCAAGAAGCCATTCAAGAATTTTGATTTAACATCAAATTGATAGACTTTCCAGCTCTTTTGTGCAACTGCCACAGGCAACAACCTGATTGTATCTAGCTTAGCGACAAGAGCAAAAGCCTCAGAAAAATTAACACAAAAAATCTAGTCATACCCTTTTACAACAAGTCTAACTTTATGCTTGTTGATCGAGCTATCGAGATTCAGTTGGTTCTAAATATCTATTTCACTCCAATCACTTTTCTATTTGTAGGTTTTTTACCAACTTTCATGGATCATTTTCTTCGATCATCATGAGTTCCTCTTTCATTGCTTAAATCCATTTTGGATCCTTCTCAGCTTCCTAGAAATTTGTTGGTTTAAGTACAACCACGTTGCATCATTAGTAAATATCAGAAAGTGATCTCATGCCTTTAACGGGCATATCATCAACCGACTCATCTTCTTTGAATTGTAATTTTGAAACTTGATCAAGTACCACAGCTATTTGTTTTCCTACTCAATTCCACTCATCATTCTTCATGAAATGGACATCTCTTCTTGTCAAAATTTTATTAGTGCTTGGTTGGAAAATTTTATAAGCTTTTGAGATTGTACCATAGCCAACAAAGATCTTTGCTTCCGTCTTTTTAGCCAATTTGTCCCTTTTAATTTGAGGAATATAAACAAAATACAAACATTCGAATACTTTGAGATTTTTCGAAGAAGGTCTAAAACCATACCAGGCTTCATACGGAGTTGTTATTACAACAACTTTTGTAGGAAACTTGTTGAGAAGGAAAATTACAGTGTGTGCTGTTTCTGCCCAATATTTTTTTGGAAATTCTTTTCAAACATCAAACATCTAGCCATCTCCATTATGGTACGATTTTTTCTCTCGTTGACTCCATTTTATTGTGGAGTGTATAGAGGCATAGAGCAGTGAGTTTATGTTCAATCTTCGTTTCTTCATAGAAAAGATTAAATTAATTATAGGTGTACTCCTCGTCATTATCATATCTCAAAGCTTGAATTTTGTGTCCACTTTGCATTCCAATCCATTGCTTGAATTTCCAAAATACACCAGCTACATGATTGCTTGAATGGAAGTCTCAATTTTCTTTCTTTGTTGGCAAGCTTTACAATTTGGAATTGCAAATTCAAGACAAAGGAGACCTTGAACCAATTCTTTTCTTTGTAAATTTACAACAACTACATGATTGAAATGTCCAGGCCTCTTGTAACAAACTTCAGCATGGACATTTGTTGTAAAAAATATGACTTTCTCCTTCTCCAATAAATCAACTGCAAAGCTCTTCTCTTTCATTTTTACTTTGAATACATCGTTGTCATTTGTATATTTAATTAAACACTGATTTGTTTCAAAGATAACTTTGAGACCCTTTTGAATTTGACTGATGTTAGGTACAAATATCTTTGATAAATTTTGTACATAAATGCTTTCAATTGCAACTGTGCATTTTCCCTTGACCGCAATGTAGTCTCCATTTCCAATCTTTACTTGGAAAACTACCGAAGTATCCAACTCTTTGATCACGATCAAAAGTTATATGTTGGTGCAACCATTATCAATGAGTCATTTCTCACTTGAATGAGAGATTGCGAAGCAAGTGGCCACAAAAAAATACTCCTCCTTTTCTCCATCAGCAACTTGAGTAACATTCTTTTGCTGCAAATTCACTTGTGCAACCGTCTTTTCCTGAGTATTGCTTTTTCAAATTCTTTGATGACGTCCCATCTTCTAACATTTTTCAGATTGTTGGTCTGACTTTCTCCAGCATTTGAAAGGTGGATGACCCTTTCTTCCACAGTGTTTAGGAAGGAAATCAGATTTTGTTCCTGTATTTGTAACACCCCTAACCCTTATCCGTCGTCGGAATAGGATTACGGAGCATTACCAGACTTTATGGATTAAATATGAACATTTCACAACATTTAATATATATCAAGAACCATTTACAAAACACTCATATTTGTCCCTTGTATGAGCCCTCGAGTCCAAAAATACAAGTTAAAAATAAATTAAGACTAAACCGGAAACTCAGAGAATTTTTCACAAAATTTTAAAAATTTCCTTAGGTGCAGGGGACACACGCCCGTGTGGCCAAGCCGTGTCACGCTCATGTCTTAAGCCATGTGGGCATTCGATGTGAGGCACACGGCCATGTCCCAACTCGTGTCCATGCCCGTGTAACTCTCTGACTTGGGTCACACGGCCAAGCCATACGTCCGTGTGATAAGTCATGTGCAAAAACTTAGGCATTCTGTTTCTCAATTTTAAGATGCAGGGGACTCACGACCGAACCACATGCCTATGTGCTAGGCCGTGTGTCACACGCCCATGTCTCTGCCCGTGTGGACGAAAATAGGTCATTTTAAGGCCACTTTTCTCACCCATTTTAACATCAACCTATACACAACATTTTAATACCTCAATACACCCCAAACAAGCAATCCACATAAACCAAAATCATGTTTTAAGTATGATATAACATCACAAATACTCAATTACTTAAACTTACATTTTCAACCTATTTCATTGAATTATCAAAATCCACTACTAATCACATTCAAACATTTATCATTCACAACCACATTTCAAAATATTTCATTGTTAATTCAACCCTATACATGCCATATAAACCAAAATATACGTTGCAAAAGCCACCGGATTAAGTTGGATATATTGATATATTGATCCAATCTTCAGACCTCGAGTTAATCTACAAGGACATTAAACAACACAAGTAAGCTTAAGGAAGCTTAGTAAATTCGATGGCTTTAAATATAAATCTTACCAAACCTACTTTAATACATCAACTAAAAATAAATTCATTTAATGTACTTTCCCTGTCAATCAAAACTTCAACCAATGAATCCACTTAGTTCAAATCAATACCAACAATAACAATAATTCTTCCAATATTAATTTCACAATTTCACTTACCAACACTTACCAAATCGGAGAACGGCTTACAGATATGAGTATCTCGTATTCAGAAGCTCAAAGGCTGCACAGAAGCACATAAGTGCTAAACAGAAACCCGTAAGGGTTGAACGGAAGCTCATAAGAGCTGAACGAAAACCTATAAGGGTTAAACTGAAGCTCAAAAGAGCTGAACGGAAACCCATTAGGGTTGAACAGAAACTCATATGAGTTAATAGAAGCTCGTGTGAGCTAAATGGGAAGTAAACACGAATGTTTGCAACAAATGCTAAACCTCGGTTTACTTAGGTAATTTTTCATCAATTCATCCTTTGCCACAGAATGATAGTACTCAATCCCGCGTTCCACTTTAACCGGATATTCATTTCAATTCATAATTTAACAATATTTCATTTTTCAACAATATACTAAATACATAATAAATTTAACAACACTCTATTTTTCAATAATATATTAAATACGTAACATCATTCATCAACTCAATGTAATCATTAAACTTTAACCATACGAACTTACCTAGGTTAAATTGTAAAATTTGTAATAGTTGAGGGATTATTCTGCTCATTTCCTTTTTTCACGATTGTCTACGGGCTCTTGATCTAAAATATAAAATTATTCATTCATTAGCACATATTTTATTTTTAATTCACTTCACAATTAATACCCTTCAATTTTCAAAATTACACAATTACCCAAAATTTTATAACTTTTGTAATTTAGTCCCTTACTAATTAGTCCATCAAATGAACTAATTTTTCTCAATTGAAAATTTATCTAAATTTTATAAGCTATAATACAGTCCTTGATCAACAGAATTTAATACCAAACCCTAATATTTAATCTTTTCACAATTTGATCCTAAAATCAATATCTATCAAAATCACTTGATAAAATCATCATACAACAAAATTAAAGCTCTAAATCCATATTAATTCATCAAAAACATCCAATATTCATCAATGGTAACTTTCAAGATTACCCATAAAATCAAAAACTAATAAAATAGATAATTGGACCTAATTATAAAAGTCTCAAAAACATAAAATTTACAAGAAATAAACAAGAATTGAACTCACTTGAAGTAAAAATATGAAAAACCAGCTTAAGAAGCTCTCTTATGGCTGTTTTTGGCTGAAAATTGAAGAAGAATTGCCTAGAAACCTTTAGATTTTTTTGTTTAATATTTTAAATTTCCTTATTTCCAATTTTGCCCTTTTAATCACATCATTTTGTCATTTTTTGTGCTTATGCCGTTTCAGCTTCTTCACTTAGGCCTAATTACTCTTTAAGTCCTCCCTATTTAACATGTAATCCATTTAATCACTATTTTTTAATTAACAAGTTTTACACCTTTTTCAATTTAGTCCTTTTTATTTAATTAACTATCAAAACATTAAAATTTTCTTACGAAACTTTAATATTATCTTAATGACACTCCGCAAATATTTATAAAAATATTTACAGCTAGGTCTCAATACCTCATTTAGCTCGTAAGATACTAATTACTAATAATTTCTTATAAGATACTAATTACTATTTCAAAAATTCTCCTAAAATCACATTTAGCTCGTAAGTACTAAATAATAAAATTCACGAGTTTACTCGTCGGATTTGGTGGTCTCGGACCACTGTTTCCGACACCAATAAAAACCGAGCTGTTACAATATTTATAATGGATGAATCAAAACCTGAATTTCCCTTCTTGTTCTTCTCATGTTTCCTTCCCTTCCCTCTTTGATTGTATTGAGCTTAATGTGCTTTCAACAGACCCTTCAAATCTCATGAGCCTTCTTTGCTCTTATGGTTGCAAAACATTCATCAAATCTACCAAATTAACTTTTAACAGATCTTTAGTATTTTCCAACAAGGAAATGATTACTTCAAATTTTTCTGGAACAGTTAGAAGAAATTTTTGAACTAATCTAGAACAAGGAAATTCAAATCAAAATAATATTTGTTTGCGATTCTAAACAATTTTTCAAAGTACTCCAAATCAAAATAATCTTTGTTTGCGATTCCAAACAATTTGTCAAAGTACTCCTTCACCATCTCAGAGTCATTCATTTCTTTAATCCTTACATCTCCTTCATACTCCTTCAAGAAATTCCAAACTTCAAAAGCTAACTTCATTGTCATGATTTTGAGAAAAAATTCATATGAGACTACAGAAAATAACATAACTCTTGCCTTTAATTTTCTTTATTTCTTCTCCTAATTTTCTTTATTTCTTCTCGTAATTCTTGATCTGCGCCATAGTTGGATTGGCAGGTAATGAAAGAACTCCGTAATCTTCCTCCACAACTTCCTAGAGATCATTTGCTTCTAAAACTTCCTAGAGATCATTTGCTTCTAAATGAGCCTCATTCTTGCTTTCTTTACCATGTGCAAGTGCAAAATAAATTTCTGAATCCATAGAAGACAAATTTTTTCATGGCTCTTGATACCAATTTGTTGGAATAAATTCAATCTTTTAGAATAAAATTTTGCTGTAACTTGAAGAAAGAAAGATAAAAAGCTAGGAGAAAAGAAAGATGGAAATAGTTGCTAGTTGATTCACACTTTTATTGAGCTGAAGTGCTGTTTAAATACATGAAAAAATAACCACATCCTAGAATCAAGCAACTACCAGATTTTATGATCAACAATCTCCTAAAATTAGCAACAATAATGAAACAAAATACCAGCAAGGTTATTTTGACTAAATCTTGCAGCAGCTGAAGCACAACTTCAACAAAAACAAACCAGTCACGTGGTGCCATGGCATGATGAATTAAGGCCATAGATGTGAGGAGGGAAGGTGGAGATGCCTTGTTTAGACAGCTCAGCTAGCACAGTATCAGTGGAAGGAGGCTTGAGGCCCAAAGGCAAAGGTAACCATGGCTTGTTTATTGCTTCTTTCACAACCTTGTCGATTACCTCCTCTGCCTGCAGTGCGTTCAAACACAAATTAATCACAGGGTTAAAACACAATTAGTGAAAATAAAAGTGCAATATCAGATGAAGACACATTGTAGCATACCGGCTGATGTTCAACAGAATTTGGAGGCATGCCACTTCTATTATCCATGGTGCCAGAACAATGAAATACAGATGCATTCTGCAGATTCACAAAATATTAAAATTCATTCATATACTTATTTGCTTTTCTTTTTTTCTTTTTAATTCTAAAAAGGTTCATCGTATGTATACCTGATAACTACTCACTTGAGTGAATGCAGAACTATATCCATGAGGTGGGGGCATAACAGGGCAGCCCCATGCATCGGCATGCACCTGAATAAAAAAAAATGATCATATATCAAATACGTAGCTGCATTTCATATCTCTGTCTATGCACAGTAACATACCGGTTAATTGAGTCAGCCAAGTAGTTAAAAAAGATGAAATTGCAGACCCTAATAAACTCACCCCTGGATATGGCTTCCAATGCCAACTTTCAGTTGGTTGCCACAAGGGGTAACCCTGTGAACCCCACATTTGGATGCTGGATGGATAAGGAGGTGCTCCCCACATGGGATAGAGTGGACCAACTGGGACAACATGATTTGAGTAATGGGGTGGGAAGGCTATGATCGGTTTATGTGGATAACAACTCCTTTGGGTTTGATCTCTTTGTGGCCACCTTCGATCATCCTCCTTGGGCAAAATATGTTTTCTATGCATTCTATATTTCTGCTTCTCAAACAAAAGGCGAATCATTTTATTCACCAGTGCTCAAGGCAAAGAGAAAAAAAAGAAAAGGGAAAATTCTAATTGTACTGTTATTTAAACAAGGTAAATTTCATGTATATTGCAATGTCTAATGATTACTATCTAAGCTTACCTAGCATAACAAAGTAGATCATTCTTTTGAAGCAAAACTGTAACCAGAACTAAATTTTCAACAGGAACAAGGCACTTTTATTATAGAATCAGATTGTGTATCAGGAAGGCAAAACTGCTACCAACCTGTAGATGACTAGCAACATTATGCCTAGTCAAGCCTTCTATTTTCATCAGCTCTAGTATTCGAGAAGGGATGGCTTGATCTATACCTAGTTGGTCCACCGCTTGTACAAATTTCTTGTGGAGTGCCGGTGTCCAGTCTACCTGAAAATTCAGACCAAAAAGAATGTATATAATATCTACACCCATATACAATTGTATGACAAAATTACTTAACCATAAATATTCAAAGGAAAGTAGTAATCAAGAAAAGTTTGATGGGAGCTCTTTATCCAAGTCTATGTATGCTATAACCCATCCAACCTTTTCCTTGTTTCAACTTTTTCCTTGTTTACAAGAAAGTGTTAGCCCGAGGACTTGATCTTAGGCCTTCTATAACAAAGGAGTAAAGAAGAAAAAGACAACATAAGTGAATGCTATACTTCTTCCAAAACTTTGTGGTGTAATCTGAAGAGGTGGATAATGATAGCAAATAGTGAGATGACAAAGCTGGAAGTAATGTCTTGAAATCTCAAAAGTAATCGCCTAAAACTTCAGTTGTGAACAGAAACAAGATGGATTTTGGAATCAGGTGATGATAGAATAGTGATTATCAAATACTCTCAGTAAGCATGTTTCCTTTGCTGGTATCTGATGAAAGATAATGGCTGGACTACTGGAAAAGTGCAAGATATGCTTCAAGCTGAAGGGAATGTTACCATAAGTTTGAGTAAGGTTCTATGCATTTTAGAAACTTGTTAAATGTTGCCTATAAAAGATGACAGGGAATGACTTTTTAAGCTAGATTACCTTTGACTTTTTTCGATTAGCTTTGTTCAGACAAGAACTATGAATACCAGAAACCGTACTGGGTTTTTCAGCAACAGCTTGAGAATTTTTGCTATTTACTCCGTTTTCTGTTTGAGAATACGTGGTACTCTTACCCTTGGTACCATCAACCAAGTCAGCCTCCTCTGTCACCATGGTATCCCTTGGTCCCTGAGGTTGGCCAACTGGTATAGTTACTTCAGCAATTGTATTGTCACTGGTAGTTTCGACAGATTTGGATTCTCCATCCTGCTCACTGCTCTCTTTTTCTATCGAGCAGTTAGCATGATCTTGGCAATCTCCATTGGCTGACAACCTCCCTCCCTGTTCTATTTGTGGTGTTGATGGAGCTGGGTACTTATCACTTCCTGTTGATGGCTCAGGGTCATTTTCATGAATCACAGATGCATCTTGGGTTTTATCCAAGTCTTTATCCTTAGGTTCTCCATTTTCCAATTGTAAGTACAACATTGAAACCAAGGATTCTTCAACAGGCTTTACTGATTCAGACAGGTCTGTCCCCACAGCATTGAATGCCTGTACATGACTAATAAAATGAGAATTTCTATAACAAAGTACTTAATGGACATTTACATGTAAATTCCATTGTCATTCAAGCAGTATCCAGATCAACCTTACGAACCACGTGTTGCCATATATTCCTTAGTTTTTCCTCAGACAGCGGTTTCTTAAGAAACTCAACTGCGCCCAGCTGAAAATAAGTTGTCAAAACATGAGTTAGCGATTATGGCATGTGGCAAAGATTCAAAGAACCTAGGCACCACTATATGACTTCAGTCAAGAAGACTTGTACATGAAGGTTTAAAGTTTCTGAAAGCACTGAACTTCAACCAAAAAATCCATTGTTTCTCAATGGAGAGTAGAGTAAGAAGAAGAAAAGATTACGACAATTAAGAGTCTAAAATTCTTTTGAATTGACAACTTGGACGAACATATATGTGCAGGAGAAAATGCATGTAAACTGCTCAGTGTATGGTAGGATGGAGTAAATCTTACCGCTATGCACTTCATCACGGTGCTGATGCAATGAATGTTTGAAGTCACTGGAATAAAAATGATTTACAACATTATTAGGAACTAGAAAATATGCCCAACAACCATAATTACGATCACAGATGCCAATAAAAGTTTATGTCCAGGGTGATTAAACAGAGTTTCATATGCTATAATTTGAAGATCTACAGCAAATCTAGGTAGGTGTAGTTTCTGAACTTACTAATGGTAGGCAAGTCCTTTGCAGTTTCAAGAAACTTAAAACTCCCATTCTTTTTGTTTGTATTAATCTGCATCATACATGCTGTTAGTATAAAGTTGCATGCAAATGACCAAAGCAGCGAAGGATTACACTATTTATCTTGATAATGAAAGGACTGAATAGATATTTATATTAAAGCTTTGGATGAAACAATTAGTACCATGTTGATAGTAATGTGGTGGCTTGCTATAATTGAATTTTTATATATAACAAAGCAAGAATAGCATATAATATAAAATTTTTAGTAAGCAACTAGTACTAGTGCCAATACAACAATCAGATAAAGACAAAGATCTACCGTGTGCTTACTACAAATCATCAACATTTGAAATATGCATTTTAACTGCTTCTCCACCTCACCCCCCAAAAAAGAAACTTTTTGTAAAAAACCGTCAAAGTCCATTCATTACCTCTACAATGGCTACATGGAAGCTTTCAGGTCTACTTGAAACCGCAGAAAGAGCTTCATTTTCGTTGCAGAAGGTATAAACTGCAAAAGGCACAATAATTTTTATTATACATTCAATGAGACATATATAGGGAGAAACAGAGAAAAAAGGAGATAGAACTAAAGGCCTCAATTAAAGAAACTATGAGATTACTATGAAGATAGAGTAAAAACATAACATTTAACCACCATTTACAAAAGGAAACTACAAAGAATATACTTGCATTTTCTTTTTATAATTTTATTTCACTGAAAACAGGAGATCTTAAAGGGGGAGAAGATAACTGAACTGAAATGGGCATCCAGAACAACTTAAATCTGAAAACTGATATACCATTAAAAGAAAATTTTCTATTATTTATGGGAGAGTGAAACTAATTCAACAAATTGATTCCTTGTTATAGAGCTCATGACCACAAAGTTTCCAATGTTTATTTATGGTTTCAATCCAAAGCCAAACTTCCAGAAAAAAAATTACTAATTTAAAGCAAAGGAGCAATAACAGTTAGAATATATGCTTTGAGGACAAAGATGGGGACCAACATAGTTAAGAGAAAAAGAAGAATAATGTGAAGTGGATACCCCAAATGAACTAAAAACTTCTAATTCAAGTAAAAAAGGGTGGATTCTAACCAATATAGTCCATTGCCTCAAGCTTTGATTTTAACTCAGCAGCAGAATTACTGTCCTCATCAAGAAGAAGGACCTTGAGACCCTTTGGAAAATCCTTCCATGCTGATAAATCATTTGTAGTGCAAATCATAGCTGGCTTGGCATCCTTTCTTAGGCAACCAACAAGTAATGCAAATTGCTTCTTGTCAAAATCAGATTATTTCTGCATAACCACAACAAATTTCCCATAAACAAACGTCTTATCTTGATCTAATCATCAAAACTGGTTTTCATCAAAGAAAAATACAAATCCCTTCTTTTTTCTGTGAAGCAAGATTAAAGCAGACTATACTATAATAAACTTTAAGACAAAATTTAGCCAAATTAAACAAGTTTATCGTGTAATATAGTTAATGAGAACGTATTTTTAAGACCCTATTGCAAATGCAAAGGTTTTTAACTGAAGATTGACTCATAAAAAGGGGTGTAGCGAACAGAAATACCTTATTTAAATTCTAATGCATGATCGGTTTACAGTTTACTATGCATGCAGTATTATATATTATTGATCATTTACCAAATCAAAACACTTCCTTGAACAGATAATTATCTGTATAGTAGCTATGAAACGAGAATTAAGAAAGATCCTATCTTTTGTGCAATTACTAGTACTAGTATTTGAAGACAAGAAATAGACAAAATAACCCATTTAAGATATCCTTAAATGCAGCAGAACATAGCAAAAACAACGGCCGAATTGGGAAAAGATAAACAATTTGTTAATAAAAAAAAAGGAATGGGAAGCATTTGAAAGTGAAAATACCCGAAAAATAGATGAACACAACAATGTTAAAAGACCATTTCATGCATGCAAGAAGAAACATCAAATAAGCCCAATATTATTGCAAAAAGAAAAAGAAAGAAAGACCCACCTCTCTTAGTCTCTGAAAACGAAGTAGCATGCAACAAAAGAAGAATATTACCAAAAAGAGAGGGAAGGAAAAAAAAAACCCAGAAAGAAGCTACTGGAGAACGACTAAGTAGTTTAGGGGATAAACAAGATTTATGGAAGATAGATAACTTTCCATTTCTCCTCTCAAGTCTTGGTTTTTTCAACTATTTCAAGCTCTTTCCTTTGGCTCCATATAATTTTTGTTTGGCCCTACTGTTAAATTTGGCACCAACTTTTTATCGGTGAAAATCAAATCTTTTAAAATAGTGAAATAAGTATCAAATTTTAGGAAAACTTTTAGGAAAATAATCAAATAAGGTTAATCTTTTAAAATAATAAGTGTTTAAATAAATTTTTTTATATACTATGTTTTAAACTCATATATGGAAAACTCTGATTTGAATTATTTCACGAAGGTTTATCTTTTTATAATTTTTCTTTTCTGTAAATCTTTAAAAATGTATTTTTAAAATTTTAATATTACGCGAGTAATTCTTTAAAAAGATGTTTTAACTTTTTTTTCGGAATTTTAGTGGAAAGTTGGACATAATTTCCGTGAATAAAATCTGATTTAATTCAAAAAAGTGATAAAAATTTTGAATTATGAGTTATTTAATTTTTTTCGAGTCAACTCGAATAAGTTATTTGAGTTTCGAGTTTGAATTGGGTTAAGTTTTACGATTCGAATAATTTAAAGAACAGATTAGTGTAAATGCATCTTTGGTCCCTATCAATTTTAAAAATGAGCAAATTAGACTCTCTCACACCAAAAATTACAAAAAAAATCAAAATAATTTTAAAAAATTCAAAGTAAATTTTAAAATTCAAAATATTTATAAAAATTCCAAAATTTATATTTTTAAAAATTATAAAAATTTTAAAATTTTCTAAAATAATAATTTTGAGACCTAAATTCAAGTTTATTATACTAAAATATTTTTTTCTTATTTTTCTTTGAAAAAATTTTGTTTCAAATTTGTGCTTTAACATAAAATTAATTATTAGTTATACTATAACAATATTTTAATTTGGCATGTTTAATTTTTAAATTTCACTTGATTTGTCTCAACTTGAATTTTATTTCACTCAACTAAATTTGAAAAATTTCAAATCGAATTAGAATAATAAAATAAGACTCGTAAACTCAATTAACTCTAAATTTTTTCATTCAATTCAATCCAACACTCACCCTTAATTAAATATTGGTCTCCAATCTATTTATTTCTCATAATTGCATCCAAACTTCAAAATGGGAGGTTTATTTTTCTAAAGCCATTTTTTTTACAATAAAAAATTATTTGTATTAATATTTATATGTTTTAATAATTAAATTTATGTATTTTTATTGAATATTTATTCGAGCTTTCAAATTACAAAACTCTTTATTCAACAGTTGGCTCTCGGACAATAAGCGCAGTCATTAGTATTATTTTTTCTTTAGCAGTTTTCTTCTGACCATCTCAAATTTAAAAATAAAATAAAAAAACTTCAATTTTTTCCACTTTATCTAATGAACCACCAAATGTTACCACATGTTGTGTTTCTTCTTGTCTTTTCTCATTGGAATTTTTGTTGGGTGCATGTAATCTAAGATGATATTATTACAAAGTTTCATGTATTCTCATGTTTGCACCAAATTAAAGTGAATATTTATGTTTATGGGCGTTTTAAAGTGAGAATGAAATTTCAAATATTAATTCAATCAATCTATTTTTTTATATGTATACAAAGAAAATCTATTATGATTTAACATGCAAAAATCTTGTCATTTAAAGGATTTGCCTCATCTTCTAGTTACCTCTTCAATCCAAATTTATGTAATAAAAAAAATGAGTTATTTTATACCATTAGTTATTAAATTATGGATAAATTTTTATTCTGGTCACTTAATTAATAAAGTTACGGTTTAGTTATTGAAACTATTCAAAAAATTTCATTTAACTCACTGAAACTTTTCAAAAATATTTATTTAAATAACTAAGTTGTTAAGTTTATTTTTTTAAAAGTTCTGCTAGTGAGCTCCAAAATATATTTCGATGACCGGTACACATCGATGAGTAGAAAAATATACCTTAAATCCAAGTTGGTCTAACGATCAATATTGGAGATAGAAGAAAAAAACTGTTTGAATTTTGGTCCGTAAATTCGTAACGTTCAAAACTATTTTATGAAAAAAAATCTGAACTGTAAAAAGTAATGGAAAAAAGAGCTTTCAATTGGTGTAGGTAATATGAACAGAGAAAATCATATCGATTTTAATAATTCAGTGACTTAAATAAAAACTTTCAAATAATTTAGTGATCAAATTATAACTTTAAATACAGAATATTGTGGGTAATTCAGCCAAGGGTTTCATTTGATGGAAATTTTCGAATTATGGAACTGAATAATCTGAGAAAACCTAATTTTTCTTAAAATATCAGCTAGTATCCATCATTAAATTGGTGAATTCCATTGTCTCTAGGTGTGTCGATTCAAGCTAGGAAAGGTCACCAAAGTTCGTAACATATGTAGGAGAGAGATGGGGCGAATGGGAAACAATATATATTTCCCAAATCCTTTGCCTACTTACTTGTTCACCACACGATCGTCATTTTTCTCTTGCTATATGGGTCATTGGACACTGTTGAAGCTCGGGTGGCCGGCAAAGAGGAGCAAACTTGTGAAGGAGCCCACAGATTTAGAGGAGATGATGATGATAAAGTCTGGGTTTTAATCAAGACCACAGATTTGATCCAAATGTCAAAGTGGAATTCATGTAAATATTGTTTACATGGTTTGTGTTTCAACACTGTTGTAGTTGTTGGGGATACTTGTTTCCTCGATGAAAGGACACAACAAAGAGTGACTTGTTAAAGTTCGTCTTAACATTAAACTTTTCTCTCTACTTTCCCACTTTATGTCTTGTTCTAATTGGTAGCTAAATCTTTTCGGGAAGAAAAATGCAGTTTAACTGCTTTAAATCTCTTTCTTAAATACAGATAAAACTTATTTACTCATCAATCATTCACTTACCATGAAAGGGGGCGCAACGTGTATTGGTGCAGAGAGATGGATGGTCAAAATCAGAGGTTGATTACCAGTAAAATCATGTGATTGCTTGCATTGATCATACATAGCTGAAACAGACTTCTTTAGATGAACATGAAGTGGCCTACCATTAGCCAATTGAGCAACAGCAGACAGTAGAAAGTGACCACCATTCACCAGCTCACACTGAGATCAAAGATGGGTTATCCATTTTATGCTCGTGGAGTGGTCGGTGTAGCTGTTGGCCACCGGAAACTAATAGGTTGGGCCCAATGACATAGACCAATCGGGTTATATAACTTATCTCTAATCAGTGTTCAGGCAAAGTGGGATGTTGATTGTTCAGTACTTAGCCAAGGTCAGTAGGAAAACTTCATTTCGCTTTGCCTAGCACCATTATGAAAGTCTCTTTCAGCATCATTAAAGACGACATTTTATCAACAATTGTTAAGTGTTGTTGCATGTAATAGTAACATTACATTTTCAAAAAGAAAATTCAAATTTAAATCTTTATTAAAAAGGACAACTACACTAAAACGACAAAGAATGCCTTGTTCCATAAAATAACAGAAGTATGTGCAGTACTTGCAATCGTGAAGTTACTAGAAGCAGAAGCTGAGATCAACTAATTGATTCATACAATTATCTTTAAATCGAGTATCAAATTCAAATGAAAGCATGTGCTGAGAAGTAAAATGATGATAAATAGAATTGTTTATTGTCATTCATCACTATGCTTTCTTGTATCTTGACATAATTATTTGGGCAGCTACACAAATAATGTAAAAAAACACTATTTCCTCCCAAAATAACACTCAGGATTACAAGCTAACATAATTGTGTATATTCTCTACATGGTGCATAACACAATGTAGCAACTTAAGTATCTTTTTGAGGGTTGTTGATCGGAACTCTTCAGTCCCTCTGTCTGAACCAACTTCACCATCAGTTCGAGATTTTAACCTTTGCTTTTTAGTTTTACCTTGAAATACTTGACCTGTTGATGTTGGTTTATTCAGCACTGGATGTACTGTTTCCTTTGATACCACCAACCCAGTACTGTTTAACTGCAACTAGAATTTTCTCTGGCACAAGGGGACCATCCTCGTGATCATTCATCTTGGTGTCCCATCTCATGCCTCCAGCAATTTTCCTAACCTTGTTTAGGACATCGACATCATCCCGGAATATCACAGCCCCTTCAGGCCGTAAAATGCGATCCATTTCCAGAAGGATGTCTTCAAAGCTACACCTGTATAATCATTTACACATACCATACAATTGATTAGAAACTATAGATAATGGCATCCCAAGAACGAATTCAGCATACAAAGACTTCCCTATTCCACATAATGCCATTGAAATATAACTCTTCACTTCATAAAACCTACCATTTATTATTTTTTAATTTTAAAAGGCTTAAATGATGCAGCATGGCTACAGTGGATGTGTGTATTGAATTATATGCTGAATGACAAGTTTGATTCCTAATAAAACATGGCACACTGGAAAAATATGGATAAGAGACTTACTTATCTTGATACAAGCTAAAGACACCATTAGCATGAATAAGGTCATATGTTCTTGGATACGTAGAGAAACCTTCGCACCTGTCACAAATAAGAAATGAAAATGTCACGAACAGTGCCAGTGGGGTTCGTTTCTGAAGTTTCTAAAGTTATATTCAGTGGAAACAGGAGTAACTAAGAAATATGATATGACCAATTATTTCCAATGCCTGAAACTGTCACTAGCTCTGCACGTGCAAAGTGTTCGAGAGTGTCTTACCAAAGCTACTTCCAAGCTTCTCCTTTTGTGATAACAGTATCAATTTGAGAAAGGCCTTAATTGATGTGCATTGAGTTAAACTCTATAGTAATTTATTTAACAACTAACATCACATGTCCAATATCAGGATGGTACCAGTTGTTAATAAATTATGATTGGAGTAGATACAAAACAAGTCCTAAAATATATTTCCCCGAAAAAGTGTATAGACTTTCTAAGAGAAGTCTCATAATCAGGCTGTCTACTTTCCATTGGTTTCCATACCACAAGAAATAAAATATTTGAGGTAAACCTCCTTAATCTACTTCCCTACGATAACGGCATTGCATTTAGGATGACAAAAAAGAAAAGGAAATCCAATAACTACAGATCATAAGAAGAATGATTGAGACATACCAGTCATGATATATTCCAATTAGACCTCTCTCATAGATCACACCTAAGGTGTCCTTGCCAATTGTGGGCACAACATTCATCACCCAAGACTTGGGTGATTCGAGAGCTGCTGCAAATCCTCCAAGACCGGCATTCATGTCCATCACGTTTCTGTATCTTGCAGTACCAATCAATCTATTTATCCTTTTGTAAGCATTTACATGCTTCTTCCAAAGCTTATTGTCCTCTTGGTAAGATTCAACAGAGACCCCCTCAACAAGTCCTTTGGATATATGAGGAGGGACAGCAAAAAGCCTAGCTGGGAACTTCTTCAGTTCCCCTCCTGCCACTTCACTTGCACTACTTACCTTAGGGAAAGGGGTTATGCATGTTTCCATTTTCTTGTACCTAAAACATGCCAAATAAAAGAGAGTTAAAAGTGAAAATACAAAAAGAAAATAAGAATAAGTTTAGAGATAGATGAGTCAGTGGAAATGAAATGAAACATAATGGTGCGCGTGCAGTCAATATACACCCATAACACATTTAACCCAATACAATTTTCTAAGAGATGATAATTTGAAGCAATGAAGAAATAGCAAAACTCTTATTGACTAGCAAATCAATATTAAATAGGAAATGCAAATATAAATAAATGAAACTATCACACAAGTTAACTCACCAAACATCATCTGAACCCCTAGGTTTACACATATTGGCAGAATTCCTGCGGCAGGATTTGTCATTAACTTTTTTCCTAAAAATAGCAATATCTCCCTTCTCATATTTTTTCTCCCAGCAAAGTTGCTCAGCTAACTCTTCAATCTTTTTTTGCTCAGCCTTAAGATCTTCCTTAGTTCGCTTCCAAACTTGGTAGTAGGTCTTCCAATTAATTGGAGGGCCAGACAACACCCAGTATCCACCAGGCCTCAGGACTCTATCAACTTCCATTAAGTACATTCCATCTGAGTAAACAGGTACACATGTAGAAAGGTTATCAATTTCCTGGTAGTGTTGAAGTTCAACATTGGTTTTAGAGCATTTAATTCCAACCTCTAAACATACTTGATTAATTAATTAATTACGTGTAAGCAAATTTCAACGGCTAACATGTTCATTACTACCACTTACCATTTGCAGTCCATGGTATTAGGCATCGAGAACACTGAGCCATATCAAATGCTCTTGATGGATATGGAAGATTAATGGATCCAAGAACACCAATTACAGCAGGCACACCTCGCTCCAGTGCAAACTGAACCTGTGCTTCATGATTGTCCCGAGGTGCAAAAGACATAGCCAGAACATTTCTCTTCAGCATGTAGGCACCCCAACTTGCAACCTACATTAAGATTTGTTGTATTAGTGCAGGTGGCTTATATTGAATAAAAATGCCAAAATGGATGCCCTGATGATGATTGTTAGCATAAAGATATAAAAGAGTTTTGATACAGGCAGGCCGTTTTGAACAAGATACCACTCCAATAGGATAAACATCATATGTGATGACTAAAACATAACGAAAGATGAAAGAATAAATTATAAGAGAAATGGAGATTCATTAGAAAAAACTTACATGATCCTAAACAACAATTCTGCTCCTATGGGGCATAACATCTATGGGGAGGTTTTATTAAGTGAGGAATAAGCCTTTTTTTTTCTTTTTTAGGTGATGAGAGTACTAAGCCAAGCTGGTTGAATATTCCATGCCTCACTATGGTATATCCAATGACTAAAAACAATGCTCATAAAAACTATTTTATGGGATTCAAATAATTAATAAGCTCACAGTTCTAAAATCAGTAACAAAAAATAAACTACATTGTAAATTACTAAACACCTTCTAACCATCAATCCTAGAATATCCCCCCCTCCTGGCACGTGGCACAGAAGTAAACACACGCGTAATGGCATCATTAATTCTGAAAAGGAAAGCTGTTTAACAGATTCTTGAAAATCAACTTACTCCACAACCAGTATCCAATGCTGTTCTGACAGAACCGTCTGCTATCGGGATGACAGAGGCAAGCTCATCAATATACGCATCTGCACCTTGAGGGAACATAGTTCCTCCTCCTGGAAATTTGAACACATTTCCTTTGAACTGTACCCAGTTCTGGACAGCCTTCTCAACTGTTAGGCTTTTGTGAGGAACATTAGCATAATGGACATAGTCACAACTCTTTGGCCATTCAAATGGTGTCATATACCCTTTGGGTGCTGGAATGAGACAGTGTAGTTTTTCTTCTTCGGGGGGACAGTGTCTTTCCCGGTAAATCATGTTATCCCTGGGAAACTTCATGGCTCGGTCTTGCTCTTGGCAAGGGGTGTAATCAGTGTATTTTACATCACACGGCTTAAACACCTGAGCTTTTGGTTTGGAAGGCTCAACAATCTCTACATCGTTGTGATGTGTTTCAAAGTTCAAATTTGTTAAGATACTGCAGTCTGCCTGCTTTGTTACTTCCAATGCTATGCTATCTCCTTTGCCAAAACCACTTCGCTGCCATGCTCCCAGAATGTAGAAGAAACAACACAAACCAATAACAGCAAATATAGATAGTGGGCTCCGTTTTTTGTTGCCCGATGGATTGTGCTTGGATACCATGATTAGAGTGGGAACCCAAAGTACGCTGTAATAGAAAGTAAGTACAAGTAATGCAAAGTTAAACGTGTAAGAGAAACTAATTATAGAGTTCCAATTGTGCAAGTATCATTATTAGACACAGTACACTTGCTTCAACCAACAACGACCAAAAAAATGTAGAGCCAAATATGAAAAGGCGGCAGGAGATCAAGTATTTTCAAAATCCTATGAGTTCAGATAAATTCTAATCTCAAGCAATGACAGATATAAGCAAAAGTAGTAAATAAAGTAATCAGAATTTCAACTTTGCCACTGATAACTTTTCAAAATAACTAAAGCCAACTGAAACAAAGGGTTTCATGTGAAGCTCATCAGCAGCAGTTAGGTATATTCAGAATTGAATGGCCTTAATATATGATCTTTGATATATGTAAAGCCAATATATAAGTATGATTCTAATCATTTAGTAACTTTAACAAAGAGAGCAGTGAAACCTAATCTCAAGAACTTAACTATACAACCAAAGGGTTTTTTTTTCTTTTAAAGCTCTTAGGCTTACCTAGCTAAAAGTTCTCTTACACTTACCGATCTACTAATGAACAGTAAAAAAGTTCAGTTGTTTATAAATTTCCAAAACATAGACCCTTAGAAATCAACTAAACAACAGGCATTTTCATCTAACCGATCTTAACAAATTCACCTTTATCTTTCAGCTGAAAAAACAAACAGAAAAAATAAAACAGAAGATAGACTTACGACACAGATCCATTCATTAAAAGAAACAACATTTGATAGGTCTACGCAGAACAAACAATGAAAAAGGCAATAAAAGTGGAACAAAAACTTAAAAAGCTTGGAACTTTGAAGTAAAAAAGAAGAAATTTGGATCAAAGAAAAATACCCAGAAGAAAGGAAGAAAGAAAGAACTCCAAAGCAGAGCCCTTTTGGCTGAGTATGTGAATCTAGATCTCTGAAATACAAAATGAGTGGAGACTATTATAGTGAGAGAGTGTGTAAAGATTAATAGAAGACGTTGGCTTTACAGTGAAGGGAGTCTTTCCTTTCCGTACCCCCTAAAAAACAAATGTCAAATTAAGATCTAAATTATGACTTAATTTAAATATCGTATAATAATCATATTTTAACCCTAACATATTCAATTACATTGGCAAATATGAAGAAAAATTAGATAAACAGTGGGATCATAATAGTTGTAAATCTTTCCTTATGCCTTGACCATATAAGTTAAGTTAGTATAAGCACACAAGTCGGTGTAGACCAGTACATCATGTATTTATATCTATTTATTATGATACTATATTTTTATTTTACCAAATTTAAGTCTGATATGCATATATTTATTCCTTGCCGACACTAAAAGAGTAGAAGATGTATGCATACACAAAAAGTACAGAATTTGTGATTTATAATCTGTGGATTGAGATCTAGATTGGAACATGAATACACAAACATTTTCCTCAGATTTTTGTTCAACTAAAAAATTAATTAGGCAGCTTTGAATTGGACCCACTTTTGTCACTATGACCGACAGCTGAAATCATTAAAAAAGGAAACGGTGCTTGGTGCACATGGCCGCATTGGTGACCACTTTGTCTTGGGAATCTCTACTGAAAGTAAGAAACTTTACTTAGTTTGCTTCTTCTCTTTTAGTTGAAACTGAAATATAGATGACTGTTTTTTAAATTTAAAAATAGTGAATAGGATAAATTAAGTTAATTATTTAATTTAGATAGATTTTATTTCAGTTAAAATTTTTTAAGTTAATGATTAGGATAAACTCTAAGAATTTTTTTAGATAAATTTTATTCCAGTTTAATTAAAATTAAACTCTAGTGATAAGAACAGAAAGATAGTTACTCTTTTACTGATTAGGTTTCTTTGATGGAGTTTTAACTCTAATCAATTTTCTAATGGAAGAAATAATTTGAAATTTCTAAAATATAGGCATTTTCTTGATCAAGGATGGTTGAAGATAAGCTTTAAGCTATTTTGCGTCTGTTCAAATTTTACAGTTTGTTACCTGTTTGATCTCAGGCCCGTGCAATGAGTGCCAGTATGGTGTTTGATGATTTGTCACGCCGAGAAATGAGAAAACCGAGTTTATGAGATTCTGATCTTTGCATTTGAAGATGACGGGTGGAATGAAACATTCGCCAAGATTCTTACATTAAAAATATAAAAAAAGGCAACGCGCATAAGAATAATGACGTCTTTTCTCATTAGTTAAAATTGCAATAATCACTAAACAAGAGTCTAATGTGAACATTCGACATGCTTGCAATCGATTTTTCATCGTCAAAAGACGACACGAAACTGGGGAGCGTCGGATTCCTTGGCGGACAAAATCTCCCAGCGGCAAGGCTCGAGCTCGTCGGACACGGGGCAGAATCCGGCTAACGTAACATTATCTGCAGTAGCGGCTAAGGACCCGAACTCGAATACCGTAACACTCTCGGATCGGGGAATTTCAACAGCGCCGTTCATTCCCGGAACGGGTTTCGGGGTCTCATCGAACTTGGGTGCTGTTTGGGTTTGAGGTTTGGAGTCACCTCTGAACCAAGAAAGAAGACCCATGACTATGTTGTGCGTGCTTTTCGATGGCCTGTAGGGAATTTTGGAGGACGCGAGGATTTTATTCCAAGATGAAATTGGAAACTCCGTAAAACGCAGCGTTCTATTCTAACATCATCTTCTTATTTATTTTCATTATTTTTTTGTGCATCATAAAACAGCAAACATGCTTTTTATTAAATTTGTGTCATTAAATATTTATTTCCATGTTTTATATGGATGACATAATAATAAATTTTAAAAAATTGTGTCATTAAATTTTATTTTGATGGTTTTATATGCATCGCATAATAATAATATTAAATTTAAAGTGGTAATTATAATGAGTATTTTTATAATGACCTTGTCAACTCAAGATAATGGAAATATAAGAGGTTACAATGAGAAGTCACCACCACTCGCTATAAATTGGGTGGTTTAGAAGATCGTCTCTTGGATTAACTCTTTGATCAAGTAGGATGTATCTCATCCAAAAAGGTAGTCATTCGTTTCTTGGAAGGTACTATTATTCGTTCTTTAGGTATTCAATTTAGAGGAGGACACTTTAAGTAATTAAATTCCAAGCAGGCTCAATTGTTTTGTATCTTGATTCATAATGAATGATAATGTTATCACAGGCATCATTTACATGCACCCCATAATAATGACCTATAGTGAATTCACAACATTAATGCCACCTGATATGGAATTTCACATATAAATAATCCCTAAAACAATGAAAGAACAGTCAACTCTCTAATATTATAGCCCACATTCTGCCACCTTGCTCTCAGCCTATCTCCACCACCACTACCTCCGTGCTCAATATCCTTCGACTTTTTGTCCAGATAGAGTGAATCGACCTCCATCAACTCCACCACTCCCCTCCTTACATCTCTTGTAAGATTTTAACCCAATTATGTGATTAAAAGTTTATCATTATAAATTGAAAATCTATTAGGTTACAGACATAAAAGTTCCACATAACATTATAGTTGTCATCACTTAAAGTTTGCGTAATTAAAGAAAAATGTCCAACGAGAAAAACCAAATTATTGAATATTCTTTTTTGTCAAGTCTAATAGCTAACTTCAATTTCGCACCAAGTATGTAGTAAACTTACGAAAATCATGTTATCCAAAAAGTCTTGAAATCAACTTTTATGAAATGTTAAAGATTTAATTGGTTTAATATCTAAATTTTAAAGATTTTACATCTTCTTGTGTTCATGCCACACAAAAAAATATGGTAATCAATTCATTTCCATAAAAAGAAATTATATTTTTTAGAGGTTTTTTTTTTCTTTAGAAGCAAACATTTGGATGTAGAAATGTTTGTTTTTTTCTTTTTTAACTTCGGATGTATAAATGTTGTAACTGAATTAGAAAAAACGCCTCAATTAGACATGCATGTATGAATTTCAATATCAATTAGTTAAAATGTGAATACAATAACATTAGACATGCAATTTTCTTTTTTGCCATTATGAATTCATTCAATTACTTTTAAAACAGCACTTGTTACACCTAAGACAAAGCAAATACTTGTCACAATATCCATCGGACACCGAAAGACCAAAGCAGTCACCTCAACACCCACTACAAATTAAACAGTATAAGGATGAATAGATGGTAGTCCATCACCTCTCAAAACCTTCATTAAAGAGAATGGAGGTGCACGCACCCAATCTCACATTCCCATCTCCTTTTGAGCTTGACCAGCAGTCCAATCTGACGCTTTATTAGCTTCTCTCTTGATTTTTTCTAAACAAAATCTCTTCCAGCTTTCTACCATGATCCTCGATAGATTGAACAAAGGGTAGCAATTTCCAATTTGTACTCCCACCCGTCCGTTTAGACTGAATTTGAGTGGGCGATTAGGTGCGATGCGATTTGTTTAGTTTATTTTTTGTTTCACGTTATAATATCGCTACTGTATCTAATCTTATCGCTACAGTTGTTTTTACACTAACTTCAGATAAACGCATCGCCCATCCAAACTCATCCTTAATCTCTTTACACACTATATCAGAGTCAATTTCTGCAATAACTTTGTTCATCTGCTACTTAACTGCCCACTTTACCCCCCCCCGGGTCCATAACTGCAATTGCTTCAGCTTCCTCAGCCGAATCAACATCAATCTTCTTGGCCAAGCCTGCAATCAATTCTGCTCTATCATTTCTCATTACCACTCCTATAGCAGCTCCACTCGTGCAAGAGAAAGCACCATCATTATTCATTATTAAATGTTACTATATTCTTCTTTTTGGTACGTAAATGTTACTATATTCATTATTTACTTAGGTAGTGTTCTTTTTCTTCTTAAATAATTTTATTAGAAAAAAATTAATTAGTTACTTTCATTTATTAAATTAAAAAGATTAATAAAATATTTGCTTCCAAAATAAGGAAGGAAATGAAATCTAGAATGTAAGTTATTATCTTTTTTATGGAATTATTACTTTGACGTCTATTAATTTAGTTATGATGGTTGTCATTATGATTACCACCGATTTATTCCTATGATAGAATAGAATGCAAGAAATTTGTTATCTGTGGCTTAAAAATCCAAACATGACGTATTAAGGACAAACACAACATCATAAGCATAGACATTCAACAGAAGTGCAAAATAAGAAATAGTTGAATACACAACATGATCATCTCATATATATGAACCCTGAAAAAGAGGAAAACAAATAGATGGTAGCATTAAACTTTTATTCACCCAAGGAATCCAAAACCCAAGACAGGAGGATTCCAGTTTATTGATAAGCAAAACAATTGAGCTTCTACAATGGAGTTTTTTAATTACTTCATGCCCATCCAAGCACTCCCAGTTTCAGCTTCCAAGCTCTCAACCAACCCTGCAAAAGGAAAAGACAAATAAAAAAAAGGAATTGATGTATAAAAAAAGATAATTTTTCCACTTCATAAGAAGGTTTTACGTACTTGGAACAATCGACATTTGGTGAAATGGTGACGGGCAAAGTGATTCCACAATTAGAAGGAAGAGCCTGAGCTAACTGGTTATTGGGTTTAATATTCTTAGACGCTGATTTGATGCATTCACAAGCAGCCTTATTGTCGGCAGACGACGAGGTGGCGGATGCCAGAGCGGAGGCTCCCGCACAACAAGCGGACGGTGGTTTTCCGCTCCCCTTCGTAAGATAGTTCACGCAAGGCCTCAGGTCCTTTATCACAACACTGCACGAAATGGCAGCGTTGGAAGTTGGGGCAATCAACAGCAGAAGCATAGTAACACCCAGAGCTGAGATTTTGATTCTCGAACCCATCATTGTTCTACTGTAAAAAAGAAACCTTTGGCTTTAATCAATGACTGCTACTTCTGATTTACCCGCATTTATAGGAAGCTTTGAAGTGCTATACCCATCGATCCAAGAAAATGAGTGAAAATATTTTAAGCTAATTGTTTCTTACACCCAAGTAAGTAGGTGTGTGCTTGATGAAAGTTTTAAGTAAACCAAAGAAGCCTCGCCATGTCGGTTCATGCAGTCCTATACGAAATGAGCAACCAGCATTATGATTTTAGCTGCTTCTTTTTCTTAACAAAAAGGGTTTCGTGAATTGATATAAATTTATCAATTATTTACGATTTAATTAAGTAGAATTGATGTTTTAATAACCAAATCAATTGAAAGCATTGTGAAATTAGGTTTTATATATTTTATGGTGAAGTGAGTGCTTGGTTAAGATTTAAGAATTCAAAGCTGGTGGAATTTGTACATTAATTCAAAGACAGGAAGATTACTTCCATTACAAGACTACAAAAATATTGAAAATCTATGGCTAAAGTTTTGCCATGAATGAACATCTTAACCAAACTCCATATTAAATATATATAATACTAAAACTACCACCATACAAGTTTACTTTGGTATACCAAAGTAGAATAAATGTTCACTTCTACAATAAGTATATGTATTTATATTAATGACTCACTAACAATAAAAACAATTTATCATTATTCATAAATTTTGTGAATGAAAAAATTATAAATTCAAAGAGTTTTCTCCATGTTTAGAATCTGATAGGGCACAATTTGAAATAGTCCCTTTAAAATATTTTTTATAAATAATGTTATCTTTATCAAATTTTTTTATATATCAACATTTAAAATAGAATTTACATATTTATTCTTAACTCATTTTGTGAAAAGTTCATTGAAAATATTCTCAAAGTTTTAAAATACTCAAAATTTGTTTAATAAAAATATTTGATATATTTCAAACATTTTAAGTATTTTTAAAAAAATATATTTTAATAGCTAAGTATTGATACCTTAAATCAATAGCCGTAGTTATTTCTAGAGGTCAAAATATCGGTGCATGTTTTTTAGATGTCGATACTACACTGTTCTAGACTATTTTAAATACAATTTTTCACATTAACAACTAAATGAAGTGAAAATATATATTTTCTTTTTTCATATTTCTCTTGTACCTATCTTATTGAGGGTTTTGTTGTAAATTTTTTATACAAGCTTTATTCATTTTTCTTAAGAGCTTACACTTTATAAACAACCACTTATTTGTTCATTGTAATTTAAGAGTTTTTAAGTCTTAAAAAAATAATGTATTGAATAGATAAGAATTATAAAGATTATACATTGGTAAAGGTAACAATCCAAAGTAGTGAAAAAAAAAAGGGTGAACAGAAATCTTTTAATAAGTAAAGTTAATAATAAATTGCAGATAAAGTTGTAAAAATATGTCAAAATTTTTTTTTCTTCTAAAATTTTAATTCATATCCTTGTAGTTTTGAACTAACAAACAATATTTCATAAGTAGACATGGTATTTTTGAGCTAACAAACAATATTTACTAAGTAAACAAAGGAAAGAAGAAAAAAAAATTGACTTTGCCAATAGAGTGTCCTTTGAACATTTTTTAGCACAAAAATATTCTCAACAATATGTTCTAATAGTATTTTTAAATATGATAAATTAATTTTTGGATAAATTGTACCATTAGTCATTAGACTACAAGTAAGTATTTGTTTTGGTCACTTAATTTAAAAAGTTACAATTTGATCACTAAATTATTCGAAAGTTTTTATCCAGGTCACTGAAGTATGCAAAAGGTTTTATTTAAGTTACTAAGCTGTTAGTTTTTTTTTTTTTAAGTTCTGCCAGCAAGCTCAAAGTGATGATTCGATGATCGGTACAGTGGATCAGTACCTATTAACAAGTAAAAGAACATACCTCAGATCCAAGTCAATCTGACGATCAGTGTCGGAGATCGGAGAAAAAAGTTGTTCGAATTTTGATTCGCAGATTCTTGATGTCCAAGGTTATTTCATGAAAAAAACTGAACTGTAGAAGAGAAGGGAAAAGAGAGCTTTCGATCGGTGCACGCAACGCAAACATGCAAAGCCATATAGCATCAACTTTAACAGTCTAGTGACTTAAATGAAAAGTTTTGAATAGTTTAATGATCAAATTGTAACTTTTTTAGTTAGATGACCAAAACAAAAACTTACTAATAATTTAGTAACTAATGTTGTAGTTTACCCTAAACTTTTTAAAATAAATAAGTTTTTTTGTAAGTGAAAAATTATTACTTTTAGACTTAAAAAACTAAACAAGTTTTAGAAGTTTAAAAACTCCACTACGTGATAATGATGTTATATTTATAGTCTTAAAACTGTCATTTTAAGTCATTAACTGCTGCTTTTCAAAATAAAGGCTAATGCGCGCCATCACTTTGTCAAAAGCCTCACATTCTCTTCTTCGCTACTATCTCATCCATGTTCGTTCCCAACCCATTTTCTCAATCCATTTCCTCTATGTTCGTTCCTTTGAATCTCAATCCATTTTTTTAAATACTCATCACTCAAAACTCACGTTCAATGATTCACAACTCCTCCCTTTGCTATCCAATCACCGTCTCTGGGAAGCTCGTAACCTGCTCGACAGAATGCCCCAAAGAAGCAACCATGGCCGCGTTATTCACTTAACTTCTCTTATCTCGAAGTTCTCTAGAAATGGTTTTGTTAATGAAGCCAAAGCGCTGTTTGAAATTATGCCTGAGAGGAATATTGTTAGTTATAATGCTATGTTGTCGAGTTTTATAAACAGTGGGAGGATTGGTGAAGCGAGAAGGTTTTTTGAGGAAATGCCCGAGAGGAATGTGGTTTCGTGGACTTCGATGTTATGTGGGTTGCTGGAAAGTGGTAGAGTTCTTGAGGGAAAGAGATTTTTTGATAATATGCCTGAAAAGAATGTTGTATCGTGGAATTCTATGATAGGTGGGCTGATTAAGAACGGGGATTTGGACGAGGCAAGGTTGATTTTTGATGCAATGCCGGTCCGTAACATAATTTCATCAAACACTATGATTTATGGGTATGCTGAGAACTGTAGGATGAAAGAAGCTAGAGATTTGTTTGAGGCAATGGAGGATAGAAATGTGGTTACTTGGACTAGTATGATAGCAGGTTATTGCAGAGCTGGTGAAGTGAATGAAGGGTATTGTTTGTTTTGTAGAATGCCTGAGAGGAATATTGTTTCTTGGACTGCCATGATTGGAGGGTTTACTTGGAATGGTTTCTATGAAGAAGCCCTGTTGCTCTTTCTTGAAATGACTAACTATGAAATAAGACCAAATACTGAGACTTTTGTATCACTTGCTTATGCTTGTGCTGGAATGGGATTTCCTTGTCTTGGAAAGCAGTTACATGCTCAAGTAATTGTTGCTGGATTGGAGTATGATGATTATGATGGCAGGTTATCTAGGAGCCTCATTCAGATGTATTCAGTTTTTGGTATCATGGACTTTGCATATTATATATTTAAGAAGAACTTGAATAACTCTTCAGTTCAATCTTGTAATGCTATGATCACTGGCTATGTTCGCACTGGACAGTTGGAAAAGGCTCAATATGTGTTTGATATATCACCTATTAGAGATAAGATCTCGTGGACTTCAATGATTGATGGTTATTTAAGCATTGGACAAGTTTTTCAGGCAAGTCATTTATTTAACAACATGCCAGAAAAGGATGCAGTTGCATGGACAACAATGATTTCAGGCTATGTCCAAAATGAACATTTTATAGAAGCTACCGCTTTATTTTTGGAGATGCGGGCGCAAGGTGTTTTCCCTTTGAATGCTACATATTCTGTTCTTCTTGGAGCTTCTGGAGCAACCGCAAATCTTGATATGGGGAGACAAATCCATTGCATGCTTGAGAAAACACGATATGAATTTGATTTGATTCTTGAGAATTCCCTTATCTCCATGTATGCCAAATGTGGGTTAATAGACGATGCATATAACATATTCTCAACTATGGTGTCTCGGGATCTGATTTCATGGAATTCAATGATCATGGGATTTTCTCATCATGGGCTAGCAAATGAAACTCTAAAGGTTTTTGAAGCCATGCTGGAATCTGGATGTCACCCAAATTCTATTACCTTTTTGGGTATTCTATCAGCATGTAGTCATGTAGGCCTTATCAGTAAAGCATTGGAATTATTTAAATCAATGAGTGATATTTATCGAATTGAACCTGGTTTAGAGCATTATGTTAGTATAGTCAATCTGTTGGGCAGAGCAGGGAGAGTAAAGGAAGCAGAAGAGTTTGTCAGGAGTCTACCTTTTGAACCAGATTGTGCTATTTGGGGGGCATTACTCAGCGTATGTGGGCTCAGTGAGACAGGTGCTGAGATCGCTAAACATGCTGCCAGGAAACTGCTTGAGCTGGATCCAATGAATGCACCTGCCCACGTGGTTCTCTGCAATATATATGCAGCAAGAGGTCTGCACATGGCAGAGCAGAAATTGAGAAAAGAAATGGGATTGAAAGGAGTAAGAAAAGCCCCTGGGTGTAGTTGGATACAGCTGAATGGGAGAGTTCATGTGTTCAAGTCAGGAGATAAACTTCATCAACAAGCAGATGAAGTTTTATCACTTTTATTTGGGATTTCTGACAAATCATGCAAAAGTATTTCACTCAGGCTTTGATGTTGTCTGATAGGATGATGGAAAAAGGCGATATTAGACCTAACAATGCTTCTCTTGTTAGTACCTTCACAGCATGTGCAGAACATAAAATTAAAGGTCTTTTCCTTGACTATATGGATAGTGCTGTTTTCTACAATGACTGCTTCAAGAAAATTAAATCTTTATTAAGAAACATAAATTTTCATTAGTCAAAGATTACATAAGAATTTTACTTGCTAAAGTTTGTCACTCCTTCCTTGACACAAAATAATAAAATATATATCCTAACCAATTAAACATAATGAAAGAACATATTTGAAGAAACCTAGAAACTTATTCTTTTAGGTGTGTTGCTAAAACAAAGAAATGAATGACTCTGGTGCAGATATCTAGATATCAATTTGTACTCCCGTGTCATATGTCTCTCCAGCTTTCCAATTTTCTGGTATGTTGTTAACAGGAACAATCCAAGATTCATCTCCGTCCTCTCCGCTCAATAACATCCTTAAAGACAATGGACCACTTGGTGGTGAAGTGGTTGTCCATACTGCTCCATAACTCCTATCCAAGAGCTTGCACACAAAGTTTTGGGTCTGCAGATATTAGGAGTACCCAATTTTGTAAGTATTTTATTCTCTCTATTAAACGGAAATTTATGGTCCGAAAGAGCATATTACCTCACATAGCTGCACAGCTGTGATATCCTTATCCCCTTGTTGATACCATAGGATAAATGCTAAATAGTAAGGGTAGTTGCTGTTCTCATCTATCTTGATGGTAATATTTTTGTTGGGGTAGCTGCATGAAACACTGAATAAACAGAGCGGAGGAACGAGTAAGAGATCCATGATTTTGTATATATGATACACTTCTAGATTATTGAGAGTAAGGTGGATTAAAAGGGGAAAAATGACATGCTCCTCAATATAGAGATGTCTTACCGCCTATATTCAATGTCAACAACTCCAAGGGCTAATAGAGATGCAGCTGCATCTTTTGTCTGAGCCATCCTACCAAAGGCTCGTCTGCTCAGGATAAAGTCAGTATTGGGGCCTGAGCCTTGATCGGTTATAACCACAGTCACACCTTTGTCTGAGCAATAGTGGCTGTTGGTGCACCTCACCTATTATAGCAATAATGGAAGAGCAGGTTAGGTACTATTTAAGCATGTGAAAGGATATCTATGTTATGTTTCATGACATATCAAGGCACGCCTTTCTTTAATACCTGGTAGCAATCACCACAGCCTACACCATTACGGTAGAGATCAGACGCTGCTGATACATCTCCACCGTTTATTGTTGCTCCAAAAGAACCAAAACCGCATGCACCCACTGCAATTCAGTAAAGAAAATAAATGAGCATGTATGTTTGTATTATGCATGAGCACAACACAAGTACACGTTCCTTGCATTCTCTTACCATCTGTTCCATGTTCATCAGAGTTTGGGTAGTAAGCTGCTCGCGAATGGATGAAAGTCGTTGCCTCTGTCATGAGAAGCAAAGTTGTTAAAAGGATCAGAAGGGATGGAAGAGAGAGAGCCATAGAGGATTCAATGAACAAAGATTACACTAAAAGCAAAGAAGACAAGGTGGTAGTGCATGGAACAAAGGGGTCTGCAGGCTGGTATTTATAGTGAAGCAAGCAACCAAAATATCCTAGTTTGGCAAGCCTTGTCAACTTTGACATTCTTTAAATTATTATATTGAGTGGAATTCTGTTAGGATTTTATTTCATCTATCTTTGTACTTGTTATGTTATTATTTGAAAACATACCTCTGACTTTTCAAATTCTAAAGAACTTTTCCTTCCCTGGATGAAATTTCTTACAAGCATTTAGACAATAGTGTCATACAGGTAGACTTTATTATGGTGGGAAAGATACTAGTATACACATGTACATGTACATGTACATAGTCATAAACATATATCATATTAATTAAAGTTCTCCCGAACCATCATTTGTAATGAATATTTTGTTTAGCTTGTAATCGTCAAATGATACCCTAATATTCTCATTCACATCAAAGGAAATAGTATATATAAAACCAATCTGCACATTTTGTTTGATTCTCTAAACATTTTCTAATTTGTACATGCAAAGCTTATTTGACCATGACAGCAGGTTATTTATCTTATTGACCTTTACTTACCTAACAAGAGAGAGGGGGCTGAAAGTTGAAAAGATGACTTCAATTACTTTGAATGAGAATATAGGATGGAGGAGAGTTTGGTGCTTTTCCATAGTTTAAGAACCGTAGCTATTTTAGCCATTATTTTATTTCATGGGGTTCTAATTGGATAATGACCACATGGTTTGTGATTTCTTGAAGGAGGGTGGAAGATGTAAAGCAAACACCCCCATCTCTCTACGTTTTGTCTCCCAGCGTGTTGCTAAAACTATGAAGGGTTGTCTTAAAAAGAATGTAAAAGAAATAATATATTGTTTATATAATACAAAAAGAACTATAGCATATATGTATATAATATGCTTGGAAAACACACCACTAAAGTTTATTCATGATTTTATATTATTGTAAATCCTTTATCAAACCTTAATCTTGCAAGAGATTGTAAATATTTGGATTCGATTTAAGGATGATTACACTAACTAGTTAAATAGAGGTTAAGGTTTGGATTGGTAGCTGGACTGAAAATAAAAGGTATGTTATAATATATAACTTGTTTTCATAGGAAGGAATGTAGGCCAAGCTGGAAATTGAAAGTGTGATGAGAGAAGGGAGGAAGAAATGATGCTGACACAGCACGCCAACATAGACCCAACGTGAAGATATCCATTGAACCCCCCACCCACATCAGCTGTGACATGTAATCCATTTTGTTAAAATAAAAAAATCCTTGGTATAAATCAGCAAGTTGTAATATGTATTGCAGTTGCCTGTCATACATCATTCAATTGAAAGCTAAAACCTTATAGGTCAGTCCAACAATCTTATGTAAGGGTTTCTTTAATCATATCCTAAATGTACTTTATGATTAATGTTTGTAAAACGACACTGCAATACGCTATGTTATGCTCAAATCAGTCCAACATTACATTATTTACCATAAAGTATATTATAAGCATTAATTTGGTGGAAAGTTTTTTAATGATCCCAAGCCTTGTTTATTTTATGTGTTGTGTGTAAATAATAGTAGCATGAAAAGTAAATAGAATATATTATCTCCCATTTGCAGTTTCGAAAGTAGAGTATGATGTGATGCTGCCGAATACCGGTCTTTAATTAATATACTTTTCTCTTCTTTCTTTTTCTATTAATTTATTTGGATTTGGAAGGAAACAGATTTCAGCGGTGAAAAGAATAGAGTTAAAACCTTCTGCAAATAGTTCACTGCACAAATATATAGATGTATACAGACATGCATGCATGATGTTGAGGTATGTTATTTCTTTGATTCTTCCACGTTAATTATTTGTATATTTATAAAAGAATACAATGATATAACTAAAAGACAAAAAAAGTTTAGTAGAGGAAAAACTAAAGTAATTGTACTTGTATTTTATTTTATCGAAAGTTAAATTTATTTTATACGGAAAATGTACAAAAGTCTTGTACAGACAAAGGTTAAAAAATCACAGACTCAATTATAAAGAACAAAGAAAATGGTTGAGCACCTTAATTCTGTACCGGGCTAAGCACCAAAAGGCAGGAAATGTAAACTTTATAACAGAAGAAAAGAGCTTCCATTGCTTGAATTAGTCCTACACCCCAACAATTAATCTAAGCTAAACATAACCCCCACAATTCTTTTGTCCTTTTCTCTCATTTAATCTAAAACTTACATTTCTCATCCTTTAAATTGCCAATGTGTTTAATTGCTAGTTTGTGGTTTTGTATGTAAGTTCCCAAAATGATCTAATGTGCATTTTCTAGGAAACCAAACATTAGAACAAAATGTTTTCCCCACAATATCAACCCAAGTTCTAAGACCAACGGCTGTCAGACGAAAATAGTCAAAATTTGTTAAAATTCAACTTAGCAAACAAGCATTATTTAAGGTCAATTACAAGGGATTTTCAGGAAAAAAGAGAAGATAAATTCAATTTTTTTATATATATATGTTTTCTTTTCCCTTCGAATTATATGAGAAATGAAGAACAGCCCATCCAAATCCAATCCGTACAAAACAAAAAATCAATTCAACTGTGCAGGGCCCGGTCTTAATGTTGGCTAAAGCCCAAACCAATGGACTTTTAAGCCTCACGTTGTCAAATTTATAAAAAGGAACTATTTAAAATTTTGCCATACTGACTTAATTCACCTTCAACCCTTTTCTTCTTACATTTTTGTTGGTTTCTTAATAGAATAAAATGTGAGAGGACGTAACCATTTGTGATTCCTCTTACTTTTCCATCTTACTTCATCACAAGTAGTAGTATTCAATCATTTCTTATTCATAGAATATATTAATTCTAAAATTTTTTTTAATTAACAACAAATCTCAAATTTATATATGAACCTTAATTTAATCTATAACTATATAAATAAAATTTTAATTGTGATTCAAATTTGATTCAACTGCATACATCAATTTATTTTTTATATTAAATAAATATCATTATTTATGTATATAATATATAAACATAAAATAATATTTTATTGATATTTATTTTAAAATCTTATGAAAATTGGATAAATCAAAATTTAATGTATAAAATTATACATTAAACAAATGTTCATATGTAATTTTAAGATTTATCTCCTATTATTTTTATTAAACAAAATTATATGTTCATGAAATATAAAATAATTTTTTAATGGAGGCTAAAAAGAGTAGAATAAGCAGAAACGTGTTAAAAAGTGAAACAAAAAGTAATACTTATAAGTAAATAATAATAAATATACATATAATATTGATGTGTGGCACATGGCAAATACATATTCATGTGTGTGGTAGGCAGCCCTCAGCTAAGTGGCGAGCTGGTTGGTTTGTTTTTGAGGATCCCAAATTTCCAGGAAAGTTCAAAACTAATAGGTGGTGCCGAGTTGCTCATTCAAATGTGACTTTTCCATCTATTCTAACTAAAAGTGAAGAACCCGAACCCGAACCCGAACCTGAACCTGAACCTGGTGCTCTTTCCAAATACCGAAAACACCTTCCCACTCCTTATTTTATTCCCCTTGCCCATTTCTCGATTCCTTGGTACATTCCCTCTCTCAAATTTTCGTCTTTATATATTCATCACCACCTTCACTTCGATCTCCAATTCTAAGCCCATCTCTTCCAAAAACCTGATTCCCCCCCCCCAACTATAACAATGACGGCTGGTGAAAATTCTCTTCAGAGGTAAGCAAATTCTGTTTCCTTCTTTCTTCTCTTGTTTGTGTGCTTTCATTCGATATATATATTGGACTTGAGATGGGTTGTTTTCAGTTTTTCGTTTTAACATTGATCCAACGTAGCAATCTGGGTTCTTGTTGTTCTTTTTATTAGGCCGAAAATGATCTTTGTTTTTATTTGATTGTATGTTCTACTACTCTGGTCATTTTAAATCGTACGTTTTACTACCCTGAGGTCAAGATCTCTTTTCTCTCTATATATATTTTAATTTTTTTAATGTGTTTGTGATTGTTTACATATGCATGGATTTTCAATACGGTTGTCTTAATTTTGTTACTTTTTTGAAATGCAGCAATAAATCTATTCCTGATCTTGCTCCTTTGGAAGCAGTATTATTTGATGTTGATGGAACTTTATGTGACTCGGATCCTATCCACCACCAAGCCTTTCAAGAAATGCTCCTAGAGGTGTTTGTTTTTTTCTGTAAAGCATAGTTTTCTAAACAATTTCAAGCATGCTCTCTGCCTGAATTGGACTTTTACAAACCTGAGAATTGTTTGGGTTACTTTTAGTAATTCCTATTGTGTTATAACAGATTGGTTTCAACAATGGAGTTCCAATTGATGAAGAATTCTTTATCAAAAACATTGCTGGGAGGCACAATGATGATATTGCTGCTACTCTCTTCCCTGATGATTTACCGATGGGCGAAAAGTTCTGTGAAGATAAGGAAGCCATGTTTCGGAGGTAAAAATGCATTTGCTTCTTCTGCGACTGTATTCAAGTTTTCCAGTTTGCCACGTAGCATTAGTTGTGTTAATACTTTGTGTGGATGAACAGGTTGGCCTCAGACAAGTTGCCACCTATAAACGGATTATATAAACTAACGAAATGGATTGAAGATCATGGGTTGAAGAAAGCTGCTGTTACTAATGCTCCAAGACCTAATGCTGAACTCATGATCTCAAAACTTGGGCTCAAGGATTTCTTTGATGTTGTTATTGTAGGAAGCGAGTGCGAGCATGCCAAACCATACCCAGACCCTTACTTGAAGGCACTTGAACTACTCAAGGTGTCAAAGGATCACACATTTATATGTGAGGTATGCGTTCAGTTTCCCAACTATGTTTTCAGTATAAAAAAAAACTAGCAAATACGAACTCAGAATTTGAAAACTTGCTCTGTTTTTTTCATCGTCCAGGACTCTGCATCAGGGATAAGAGCAGGAGTTGCAGCTGGAATGCCTGTTGTGGGGTTGACAACCAGAAATCCTGAAAATGTACTTATGGAAGCCAATCCTACTATGCTTGTAAAGGATTATGAGGATCCGAAGTTATGGTCGGCCTTAGAGGAGCTTGATAAGAAAGGAGATTCTTTGAAAACAGCAGCTTGAGCTTGAATTCGGAAGCAATTTAGGAGCAAGAACTTTATTTGGTTAATAATTTTGCCCCACATGTACCCAAATTAGATTTGATGAACTATATACATCGATTACTTCCGTTGCCTATGTTCATATCATTACTGCAATAGTGTGTATTTTTACTCGTTCATTCTTTAACACCGTACTTTCAGGAAAAGGACTAAAATTTCAGATTCACTATGGAGATACTATTTACTTAACATTTCTACAAAAGGATTTAGAACGATGACTCTGGTTTAAGAAAACAGTAACCAAGCATAGACCAATCTTTTAGAAATGTTTAGGTTTGGCTGGGTGAAACAGAAGCTGCACAAGAAAATGCAACAAATGAAAGCTGAAAATTCAAGAACTTAAACCTTCTCCAGAATCTCCCTTGTTTTTTAGCTGTGATGCAAACGGTTTCTTAGCAGGCAGTCGGGTGGGTTTCATCTGGCCCACAAGACTGAATCAATCTCATCCCTCGCAGATTTGTATAACTCAAGCCTCTTGACACATTGTTGCCTCCTTTCCATCAATGCAGGATCTTCATCCAGTAACTGTGCCAGCTGCTTGCCCTTCAAGAAAATAATGAAAACTAATCAACAACAGTTTGAATGGAACCCGTTCCAATCAAATTACCGAGCGGATGACACATGGATGTGTCGAAATGAATGTATGTGCATGTGAGGGAAAATGCAGGAGTAAAGATTATTGGTACCTCCTTTTTGCCCAGTTGTATATAGAAGTGATCAAGCAATGACTGCTTGGCCTCCCTCACTTGGCAATAAACCACAGCCTTAGGAATGGTATTTCTAAGCGTATCAGACACCATACCCACATAAGAATAAACATTTGATCCTATTCTGCGGAAGTGACTTTCAGCGTATCTATCAACAGATGAGGAAGTTGGGTTTCCACCTTTCTCCACTTCTTGGGGGAGCTTCCGAAAGAAATCCACTGTCAAGTATGATGACTCCATGTCCACCATCCGCAAAGTTGTCTTCTTACTCTCTTCACGAAACCTCTCCAATGCTTCACTTGCAGCCGCTGCAATTTCAGCTTGGAGAGTTGGAAAGCGTTTCAACTCCTGTTGAACTCCGAAAGATGAAATTATGTTCATCCATTATTCCTAAAGTATCAGTATTTCATCCAAGAAGCTGGTAAAGTTACAAACTCCTAACCTGAGTTTCTGCAATTGACCTTCTTACAAGCTCTTTTAAAAGAAAGTGAACCTGCAACGAGGATCACCAATCAATGCAGATGAATGATGTTTTAAAGAATGAAAATGAAAGAAACAATTAATTTTTATTTTAAATCCAGCAAACAGCATTCCATGAACCCTTGGTAAAGAAAGCACCTACAAGACTGCAACACCCTCTCCATTCTACACACCTTCAGGAAACAGTGGGCGCCCTATGCCAATTACAGAAAACTAGCTGAAATGGCAAGAAAATGCCACCTTGAAAAGGGAACTTACAGCATCTACAGAAGCCTCTGCTGGGCCTCTGAAGTAATTAAGTGCACCATCAATGAGACGTCGATAACCTTGCTCAGGAGCAATTAAATGAGGTTGGTACCCATCTGCCTCTGAGACCACTTTCCTTATGTTTTGCAGTGACAAATGACGGTCAAATGGAAGCTTCCTTAAAGCAGCTGGCAGCTGATGGTCAAAAACTCCATAAATGCGATCTCCACCTGGCCGCCTAGAGAAAGATTGGAAACAGGATGATAAAGAATCATGATTGTATCATTTTATATCTTTAATTTGTGCTGCAATTTCTTCACCAAATGAAAGTGAAAAGAAAGGAGCTAAAATATAGTACCCGCCATCCAAATGCTCCTTGAATATTCGATCAAATGCTCGACATAACTCTAAGATGGTGTATAATTGGGCCTGATATATGATAGGAATAAAATAAAAATTGAAAAACAGAACCTATGGATATCCCAATATCAAGAAATAAAACAGCAGTTTAGAGACTTGTCACCCCAGCATCAACAGCAACAGATCTACCAAGATGGGACAACTCTGCTTCAAGTTCTTCGATGCTTTTGTTAATTAAAGAAGTAATGCCAGGAAGGCGAGCTCGAATTACAGATTCCAAGTGCTGACACCAAAGAAATGTTCTAATAAGTAAACATACATGCTACCATACAGAAATGCAAATAGATAGAAAACAAAACCTTTGAGAGAACTTTTGCAAGATATTCTGAGCCCATTTTGCTAGCTAAATGTCCATAATCAGGACTAGAGGCAAAGAACTCGCGCTCCTTCCGCCTAGAAGCAATCATGTCGACATTTTTTTTAATATCAGCTTGTGAACGGTTTACAATTCCAACCCAAGGGTGTTGAAGTGGATAAGCTCTTCCCTCAAGAACCTGCGTTTAAAAAAAGAAATATATTTAGTTAGGTTCTTCCCTCAAGAACATGTGGATCGGGTAAGGGGAAATAAGTCATGTGTATGAATCCCTATTCAATGTTTAACAAACAAGAAATATATTTAGTTAGGTTTTATGCCACAGAAGATTCCCAATCAGGTCATGAACCCACTATTAGTGCATATTAAAAAAGGAAGAAAGCTTACATCTATTGCATTTGTTCCCTTGTCCATCAAATCAAGCTTGGTTAATACACCAAATGTCCTTTCACCTAGTACAGTTAACAATGACTTTGATAAATATATTCTTACAAGACTATCGAATTACACTGTAACCAGAGATGATAAGCAGAGAGATACCTGTTGGATCAACTTCTCTAGACAGCTTCATAGCATCAGATGTCGCTATATCTTGATTAGCTGGAGTTATGGCCAGGATGATGCAGTTTGGCTGCAATCATTGGAGAATAGAAACCAATCATTTGAACCTCCAAGGGTCTAATAAATTGTATCTTAGATAGTATAAACTAATTAGATGGATTATCAAAAAGATACTTCTAGCAATTGGGTTCTAGGGGCCCAGAAAACATCAAATACAGTCACGAGGATGATTTATAGTTATAAATAATATTGCATTATTCTTCTAGCTGCCATCCAGCACAAATTGTGAAAATGGAAGATTTCCATTACCTTCTCAACATATGAGCGAACCATGATTTCTATGTCTTGAACAATACTCTCAGGCTGTCCCTCTACCAAAAACAAAGACATCTATTACAGTATAATAAATGAAAAGAAAGAGGAATGGCTTTAGGACAAAACCAGGAGGAAAGCAGGAGGTATACCTACGGCAACCTTAGTTAAACCAGGCAGATCTATTAATGTTAAGTTGACAACTGCAAAACCATAAACCAGAGTTGTCAGATAACAGAAAGCAATATTACAAATGGTACAAGGACACCATAGAAAGAAACTAAGCATACTGCTTTGCAACTTCTGCAACAAAAATCAAATTCTAAATGCTGTTACCATTTGGTGAGTAGATACTGAGGTGAATCGGTACAGGAGAAATCTGTTTGGATTTCCCAGTCATTCTATCAGTTTCATCTTGGATTTCCTTCCGAACCATAGCTGCATTATGAAACAAGTAAACCAGACAAATCAACTCCAGCTGGATATTCTATTTTGAATCGCAACCAAGAAATGGATCATTAGTTCCTTACAAATACTTGCAAACAAGCAGTGATAGCAAGCACATGAAGTTAAGAAATCATTGTAATAAAGTTTCTAACAATGATAACCTACAACTTAAAGAACAAATTAATAGGTTGCCTGATAATTTGCATAACAAGAAATTGGCATCAAATCCGGAGAAAGGTGAACAAAATACGAAAGTCAATAATAAATAGGTTTATAGAAGAAAGTACTTACAGAAGTCAGTGATTTTTTTCTTGGGCAAGTGAAGGAACTCTCCATATTCTTGTAGCCCTCGTTCTGTTTTATGTAGCTGCAAAACTAGTGGTCTCCTCGTCACAATGCCTGAAATTTCAAAGGCAAACGTAATAAATATAGACAGCATTTAGCTTTTTCTCTGCTTAGCAACAAAATCAAGGGAATTATACAAAAAAAATTATTTATCCATCTCCCAAATGAAAAAGAATGAAGCATGCCATACCAGTTTTGACTTAGTTTGACTTTTGTTTGAAGGATTAATTAGAAAAAAAAATTTAAATCAGTTTGACTTTAATTTGACTTTTTTAAAAAAAATAAATTCCCGGTGTAGTAATCAATAACTTTAGAGACAAAATCGACGCACGTAACGTGGTTCGCCTTCCATTATTTTATCATTTAAGCTTTTCTTTCGATTTTCTCAGCCGCCAAACAGAAGTCAAAACGGACTAACGGAGAATTCAACATACAAGAATAAAAAGAAAAAAAGAAAAAGAACCATAACCTGATCCCCTAGGAAGGAAGTCGCGTCCTACAATGCTCTCCAACACCGATGACTTTCCAGAACTCTACATTCACAGCAAATTAATACATCAACAAATAAGCACAGCAAAGCCACGACAAGTAATACGCAAGACACACTGAAAAGAAAGAGAGAACCTGGCCTCCGACGACGACAACAGAGGGAAGAGCTTCCCAAAGAGTAGGCAAATTAGTGTCGCCACCGTGATCACCGAGCACCGTACAAGCTCTCTGAATCCTGTTCACCGTCACAATCAAGCTCTCCATTGTCGCCATTTCACCTCCTTCCTCTTCTTCTTGTTTGAAAATACTAACAGATGAAGAATTAGTATTGGGTTTCGTTTTCGAACGGATAGAAATTGCTATAACGAACGAGATTGAGAGGAAACAGCAGAGGAAGAAAACGAGGAAGTGAAGTAGAAAAGCTATTTTCGCTTCTTCTTTTTTTTGGAAAATAATTAATTTGGTTATTTTGGAGTGTGGAGTTCTTTGTGGGCCTAAGATGGTATGATGGGATATCGGTTGGAGGGTATATAAATGCGCCACGTAAGCAGATATTTATCTAATATTTGTTGGTTTTATTTCAAGTATTGTTACCGTTTCAGGAATTTGTTGGTTTCTTCGGTTGTGGGAAGACGCCACCACGCCATTTGGATGGGTAACTGAAAAGAAGAAAAACGGAAGGTGGGCCTGCATTGTAATTTGAATAATTTTGAATTTTGGCGGACTTCTTATCCATTCCACCCTAAACTCTCATTGATTTGATTCAATACCTTACTCCTTAGTCGGTTTGTAAGAGCCCAAATAAATGAATTTGAATATTTTACCATCACATTTTCAAGAATGATTAAGGTGGGTTTTTATTATAGTAAGATTTTTTTTAAATTAACAGATGTGATTAAAAAATAAATAAAAGAAATTGTAACTTTCCGACCAAGAATTCAAGTCATATTAAAACTTAAGACATTAGGTTGGTGATTTGAAATTTGTTAAAAGTTATTATATATATGCTACTTTTCCTTCAAAATAAGTTCCTTTTCTTTAATGTTGGAATTGATTAAGAGGTAAGTTCATGTTTCTCAATATAAATTTTACGTGACATGATCATTGTTTAATTGATTTTTTTTTCTCTTCATTTTTTATCCCACGGGTTCTCATTATAATTAGATTTTTAAATAAATGACACCAACTTTCATACTAAAAAAATATGAAAATTTATAATTTTATGTATAAATTTCATTATTTTTAGTGTGATCGAGCTTCTAATAGTTAGCGAAGTTGGTAATTTTATTACAAGGGATCAAAATAAGATAATAAAATTTTAAAAAGGTCAATGTTAAAAATAAATTATTAAAAGATCTTAAACTGGTTTTTTTAGAGAAATAAAGCTATAACTTTTTTAGAGAAAAAAAATTCCAAAACAAATTTAAAATGATGTCAAGTGTTCTTTTTCTAAAAAATTTAATTATTATTTTATTATATCCTAAAAATAAACAACATCAAACTAAACTCTCTTGATAATGTATAAGATAATTATTCTTGATCAAATGGTTAAAAAATTTAAATTGAATGCTTAATATTACAGAGAATTTGTTCAAATTATCCCATCTAATCAAAGGGTTAAGATCCCTATTTGCTCCATTTTGTTGTCAACCCACTTTGAATCCTCAACGTACGTGTACAAAAAGACCAACAAAATAGCTTTTGCAGTGCCTTGTTAACTAAGGCCAAAGAGATTAATCATTCCATCCCTTTCATCTACGTCTACAGATTAAAGATATTTTTTAAGAGTATCTCCACTTAAAAAATCCTTGACAATACTAATCTAACTTACGAGCCGAGTTACTCCACTTCTACACCAACTCTTTACCAAGACGTAAACAAAACTTTCATATCAAATATAGTGCCATATATATATATATATATACTTCCTCTCAAAATTTCAATCCTTAATTTAATTCATCCGAGCCATAGAGATAGAGGGCATTAGATTTCAACATAGAAGAGCTAGAGACTACTAAGAGTCTAAGAGTATGGCGCAGTTTACATTAACTGGTGGCTGTGTTGCCAAAATGGCGACAAGTTATTTATATTTAATTAATAATAACTCTAAATTTAAAGTTAGTGTAAATATATAATCGAAGAATACTTGTTAAAAATTGAGATTAACAAGGGAAAGAATTGGTGGTTTAGATTGTGATTCAAATTTTAAAAAGACGGAGAGTCACTAAAATAAATCTAGTATTCTGATAAAAATATCTTTAAAAAAGAATACGAGAAACAGAGAGGGACCTCACAACAGCTTCACTGGAGCATTTTTCTCTCTCGTCATTGTGAGTATATAAGAATTTTTTTATGAAACGTATGCAATGATACCCTATTATTAGTGTAAGGTTATGTGGATGAAGTGGAATTAATACACATGTGTAGCAATTGTCTCCTTTAATCAAAAGTAAAGTTATAAAGTGACATTATATAAGACAAAAATATTCACAAGATCTCTATATCATTATGTGTTGATAGTTTAAACCGTAAAATAAAATTTGTAATATAAGTCTAGATTTCAAATGTTGTATCTTTGTAAATATTTACAAATGTTTATGTAAATTTTTAATAATTTATTAGTATTATTTAAGAATTCATTCCCACGTCAACAACTTGTACTTACCATAAATGCTCCACCTCTCATCCACAACTAATATGCATAGATTTACTATACTCGTATATATACATATACCGTATCACTAATGACAGCCAACGATATGAGCAAATTATAAGCACCAGGAGTATGTATACTGCCAAGCTTCAATGATATATACCAAAATAAAAAGAAAATGGCGAGGCATGCACATAATAAAATTGATAACAGCTGGCGAGGCTTGTCATGGAAGTGTAAAAGAAATTTTTTTTATATAGAAAAATGGTGAGTTGCTTACCGATTCACAATTATGAAGAGTGACTAATTTGTATTGGCGAAGTATGTATAGCTCGCCAAGTTGAGAAGAAATACATAGCTCGTCACACCGTGGTTAAAATTCTGAGAAGCGTTTTCCACCAAAATAAAAATAAAAATTTGAGAAGTGTTGAGGGTTTTCAAGAGTCATTTCAACTAATTTTAAAGATGGCAATTGGTCCACGTTTACCGTACTAATTATTAACTGAAGAAATTAAAGGGAAAAAATGGTGATTTGGACTATAATTCAACTTTTAAGATGGTAGAGAGCCATTAACTGTAGATTTAGTATTATGATAAAAAGATCTTAGAAGAAAATAATGAGAAATGAAAAGATATATCATGGGGCTTACGAAAAAAAGATTCTATGGCAAATAAACAATTTAATTAAATGCAAATTTTCATTATTTGACCTAAAAAAGGTCGTAATTATATTTTTAAAATTTTGATCATTGGAAGATTATATTATATCAAAAATTATATGAATCAATTTCATAAGTTAATCTAAAATAAGTTAAATTAATGGAATTAAATTTACATATATAAATTTAAAATGATTTATATATTGTTTCTATAAAAACTATCGATTAATTGTTTTTTTATTCATAATGTTATTGATTTTATTTAATTAATCGAAACGCGCTTTGAGTAGTTGGAGAATGGCGTCTGTTAATGGATCATAAAAACAAAAACAAAAAGTGTCGTCAGTTATATCGGCGTCGTTTTCTCCCAAGCGCGCCAACTCCGCGGCCCTTACATACACTCCCGAGTAAATTCCTTAGTCAATACAAAAAATCTTCAAATTAACGATTCAGCTCTGAAACTTTCCTTGTATGGAATCTCATTTCGAGACGGCCTCGCAACCTGATCCTACCACTGACGCTCACACCTTCCTCGAATTCAACACCCAAGCCGAGTCCAAGTTCGAGTATACGGACATCCCACGCGACCCTATTTGTTCTTTGCCAACACCCTCCGGTGCCACCACAGCCGAGTGCCACTTAGACGCTGTTGCCTCCTCTTCTCCTTTTAGCGCTGTCAAAGGCGCTAGCCGTGGCGTAATGAGTAATAACAACAGTAATAGCAACGGTATTAGCAATAATGAGGCCATGGTTGCTGCTTTAGTGACGGGGATTAGTGGATTATTATTTTAGGAGACCGTTGGCGATGAGAATGGCGGTTATGAGTATGGAAATGGGGGGTTTTGTCGGGCATGCTGTCGGTATTGCCGAGTTTCAAACCCGGTTTGCGTGGTCCGCTGTAATGTTCCTTCGTGTAGAAACTGGTTTTGTAACTCTAGAGGGAATACATTAGGCTCACATATTGTTAATCATCTCGTGAGTTCTCTCCTCTGTATTCTTTAGTGATTTTTTTAACATGTCGACTAAGTTAATAAACTTTACTTTGAGATGCATTTGTATGTTATAGATTTAAGTTGAAATATGGAATGCATGTATTAGACAGAGGGAGCGTTAGTTAGGAATGGTGCTTTTGTTTTAAGGGGTGAGACCTTGGGATTTTTGAACGGTTAGGTTTTCCTTCCCAGTTAGTCTATGCAGTATTGTAGGATTAAACTAGGTAATTGTGCTAGGAGTTTTGACTCAATAATGAATGCAAACTTCTTGATCAGATATTTCAGTTATGCTTGTACTGATTCATGAAAAGGTAGCATCATTGGGTGCTTCTACTTCATCTTATTCCGAGATTAAGATAACAGAGCTTCATTTGAATGAATCGAAGCCAACTTTTGTCCTTCATTTCTTTTGAGCTTGTTAGGAAGCTATTACAGTAAGTATTACCCCTTTCTGATATTGGTACTTAGAGAAAATCTTGCTCATAAATCTTAATGGAATTGGAAGTCAAACATTCCTCTAATATCTACTAGGTTGCATTTTTTAAGTGAACAGAAAAAAGTTGTTTGCTGGTTGGTTCAGTCTAGGGATAATAATTCTTCGAGAAAATTGGTTTAACAGAATTGGATCTAAATTGAATGTTTGCCACTAAGTTTTCACAATCAACAATCTCTTCTGAAAGTTTCTTTCTTGTTGCATGTAGACATGGTATTACTCTGTTTGAAAAGTTTCAATTTAGTTGCGTACTTGCCATGGTTCATTGCACATCTTTTTGTACGCTGAAACCACTACTGCATCTGAATTGATTATAGTATGGGGTTTGTCTTCGGATATTGTTAATTACTGAGTCCATTTTTTGTTTATTTTAGGTGCAAACTAAACACAAGGAAGAACCTTTCTTTTTCTTCCTTCCCCATTAAATGATGTCTCTCATTTGCATTCATTGCTAGTTGTAGTTTTCTAGCCTTATAAGTTGATTATGTAAGTTATCCTCTTCTCTAACCTAGTTTCAGCATCAACAAATTAATTTGATTTCCACAACTGGATGGCTGTCGTCTCCTTCAGGTTTCACATTTGTTGGAAAGGAGAATAATGGATTTGCAACATAATGCAATGGTATGAATGAAGTTAGAACAAATTATGTGTAACTGCTGCTAAAAGCTAACAACTGTTAGAAACATTGCACTCCTGTTCTTATTTCTTCGAAGGTGTAGCTTATGATGCATTGGTTTATATGCTGGGAAACTATGAATAAATATTTTTGAGATTTTACTTGTATTTATCTGTAAATTGATGTATTTACTAATGTGTTTTTCTGAAGGTTGTAAAACTTTGTGCAAAATCAAAAGAAGCTGTTAGTTCTCCTATTGAACATTTGACCCTGTATTATCAGGTTTGCGGTGTCTTATTCTGCTATCTGCATCTATTGTTGTTCTGTATTTGTTGTTCATATTCACAAGAACTTCACAAAAACTAAATGCAGGTACGACATTTTGACACATTTGAGAAGAGTGAACTTCACAAGTTACAGCAATCGAAAGATGAACAAGGTTGGGATATGCCCTTTGTCAGCAATGACAACCAATTAATTAAATGGATTTTTTCCAATGAAAATCTTTAACAGATAGCGCTTACCGAGTGTAGATGCTTACCGAGTGCAGAGGGTTCTTTTAGTAAGGTGAGGAGACGTTACAATCTAGCAAAACGGGATGTCATAGAGAGTGGGTGAAGAGGAAGATCGGAGTAGGCTTTGGAAAACAAGTGCAGTAGCAGGTGGTGGTGATGGACACAATAAAGGGCTGAGAAAGATAGAAAGCTACTGTGGTTCTTATGATTGTAGAGAGAGTTGCAGAGAGAATTTTAGGGCGTTAAGTTTGTCAGAAGATCAAAAAGTCCCCCTAAATGAGACATTCAAACCTCTCTTTTAGACCTTGGAAAAGGAAGTTAAAAGGGAAACGGTTATGGAAAGGAAGTGGGCTTGAATGTGCTAAAATGGTGGATAGTGGGATTGGAAGTGATTACTTGATTGTGAGAAAATGGAAGGTAACTTAAATAGATAAGGGGTATAACGAGGGTTAATGAGAGTTGCACTAACTTTTTAGCAACGATTGTTCATTAAAGAAATAAAGAGGAAGTACTTGCATTCCCAAAGAAAGGTTAAGAAGAGATTCTTCACAATTTCCACATATAAGCCTCCAAGCCGGACTTTCCAGGACATTTCAAAAGCGGAATAATCTAGCAATCCTACCAACCTTCTAAGGTTATTCCCAAAAAGTCTTTCCCAATATGATATTGTTCCCAAGATAGAGTTGTTCATGAAGGTAGTCATTGTTGACACCATTTTTTGGATGAAAACGGGGTCGACTTGGATTTTGAAAATAAAACGAAATTGGGAGTCGCCACCAATCTTTTTTGATGAGGTGTGATCGGGTCACCTCGTAAAATGGTTGTTTTTGATAAACAATTTGATTTTATTAAAACAACGAGTTTGGTCTACGAAATCTAAAAACAGGTTCGGGAGTCGGTTACGCACGAGGAAGGGTTAGCACCCTCGATACGCCCAAAATTGGTACCTAGTTGATTTCTTAATGTCTTAATGTCGAAAATTGAGAATTTTGAAATTTTTTTTAAAAAAATACGATCCTTATATTAAAACATAAAAAAAAATTCAGGAAAAGGGACATATTTCACGTTATCTGGAAAAAAGAATCATATCCAGTAAGTTAGGACACAATGTCTCGAATTCCCGATATCGTTTAAAACTCGAATTTGAAAAGATTCATGTAATAAAGTTTAAAAGAATATTCAATTGTTTAAATCAAATAAAGAAATCGCAACCCAATACGTTAGGGCACAATTTCTCAAAATATTAAACATTGAATATTGCATTTATTTCGAAAAATCCTTGTCTCGAGAAAGCAACGTGTCACATCCAATGCGTTAGGACACAACATATTAAATTCTTGATAACGAGCTTTTTATCATTTTTTTTAAAGAGTAATCTCGATTATTTAAATTCAACGAAGAAAGTCGGAACCCAATGCATTAGGGCTCGATTCTCTCGAAGATCTAAATATCGAATATTACTTTTATTTTGAAATTTCATTTTTTGCCAATCCGATTGAAAAGATACGATGTGACAACAATGATGATAATGTAAGTAAAATAACACGAGCAAAACATAAGATAAATAAATAATAAAACGAAGAAAACAATCAAAAAGGCACAATAACAAATAATAAACAGATAAAAACTAAAACATGAATAACAGGCATATAAACAAATAAATAACTGAACAAAATGATCCAAAAAAAATTTATGAAAAGATAAAAGACATATATATATGTACAAAATTATGAAAATATAAAAAAACATATGTGTGTACACATGAATTATAAACCATAGAAATATCATAAGAAAATATAAATTTTTAAAATATAAGAGTATGTATAAATACATATATGCATATTTATGAAAAATAAAAGAGATACATGTAAGTACGTATATACATAAAAAATTTAAAATGCAAATATAAATATATTCATGTATATAAAAATAATAATAAAAGGCGTATATATATGCGTGTAAATATTAAGTATGTACACATGAATGTATATAATATATATATAAACTATATATATAAAAAAATATGGTAATGAAATATACACGCACTATATATATATTTAAAACATTTAGAAATAAAAATATACACATATATTATAAAGTACACATGCGTGTATGTATGCAAGTATAATAAAAAATAATAATAATAGTAATAATAATAATAATAATAACTATATTAATAAAATAAACTAAAAAACTTAAAATGAAAGATTATGGATTAAATTGAAAATAATTGAAGTTTCAGGGGCAAATCTGAAATAAACAAAACACCAATGGATCGAATGGAACATGCAGTTAACAGTGGAGGACCGAAAGTCAAATTAATCCCTCCGTCCAAAACTCCATGCAGCAATGGATTAAAATAAAACAAATTCGACATTTCATGGCAAAATTTGAAAACAAACCGCAATGATTTTGAACTGATGGGATAAAATGAAGGATTAAAATGCAAATAACCCATCAGTGTTTAAAACCCTTTTCATCTCCAATTAAAAGCCTACTCTGCAGCAGCAATAGACGCAAAGTTGCTTCATCTTCCTTTTTTCTTTTTTGTTTTAAAACAACAGAGGGAAGAAAGAGGGATCTGCTAGGCCTTCTTTAAAGCCCTAACTACCGCCACGCCACCGCCGTTCAAGCTTCGCCGCCGACTCCGATTCAGGTAAGTTTCGCCCTTTCCTTTTTGCCTTTTCTTCAAAAATTATTTTTGATTCTTTGTTTGTATTTCAGTATTTTTCCAATACAAGATTTTTCTCTTTTTAGTAACCAATCCCCCTGGTGTAGTGAGATTTTCGGTTTTTATAACCGAATTATTTTTCCTTTTTTACATTATTTTCTTTGTTGTTGCGCCTGCTTCTTGGCTTTGCAGGTGACCGTGGCCGACAGTGGTGGGGGTGTCAGACGGTATGGGCGTCGTGGAGGCTGGCGCGGAGCAGAGGCGTGCGAGGGGTTGGGCAGAGGCTGGAGCGGCGCGCCCTAGGCATGCTGCGTTTGGATTTTGGGCTTCCGAGTTTCGGGCCCCGGGCAGATTTTGGGCTTTACAGCTGCCCCTCTTTGCTCGTTGTCGTGTAACGAAAACAGAGCAAAGACCAAGAAAGACCAAATTTGCCCGGGCTTGCCGAGCCTTGGCTTCTTTTGGTGCTTTTCTTCTTCAAGTAGCCTCGTTCTGTTCTGCTGTGTCTCGTTGCTTCAATCCACTTCACTGCGCTCCAGAGAAACAATGACTTAAATCTATTTTGCTGCAACTCCATGGGGATGAGATTTGTTGTTTTCTTTGTCTGCTCCACTACTGCTTAGGGATATAAGACTGAATGTGATCTGCTCCATTACTGCTTAGGGAGATACGATTTGTGCTCTTCACTCTATTCCACTGTTGAATGCAGGGAGATAGAGTTATTGGCTTCAATGTACTCCACTGTAGTCAGGGAGGTAAAATCCGCCATCGTCGATCTGCTTTCTTCGATCTACTTCACCACCAGTATGGGAAGACAAGATCTGTATCTTGGATCCACTTCCTATCAATATAGGAAGATAGGATCTGCTATCTTCGATCTACTTCACGCCAATACATGAAGACAAGATCTGCTTTTTGCGATCTACTTCGCCACCAATATGGGAAGACAAGATCTGCGTCGTGGATCCACTTCCTATCAATATAGGAAGATAGGACCTGCTATCTTCGATCTACTTCACGCCAATACATGAAGACCAGATCTGCTTTCTGCGATCTACTTCGCCACCAATATGGGAAGACAAGATCTGCATCTTGGATCCACTTCCAATCATTATAGGAAGATAGGACCTGCTATCTTCGATCTACTTCACGCCAATACATGAAGACAAGATCTGCTTTCTGCGATCTACTTCGCCACCAATATGGGAAGACAAGATCTGCGTCGTCGATCCACTTCCAATCATTATAGGAAGATAGGACCTGCTATCTTCGATCTACTTCACGCCAATACATGAAGACAAGATCTGCTTTCTGCGATCTACTTCGCCACCAATATGGGAAGACAAGATCTGCATCTTGGATCCACTTCCTATCAATATAGAAAGATAGGACCTGCTATCTTCGATCTACTTCACGCCAATACATGAAGACAAGATCTGCTTTCTGCGATCTACTTCGCCACCAATATGGGAAGACAAGATCTGCGTCGTCGATCCACTTCCAATCATTATAGGAAGATAGGACCTGCTATCTTCGATCTACTTCACGCCAATACATGAAGACAAGATCTGCTTTCTGCGATCTACTTCGCCACCAATATGGGAAGACAAGATCTGCATCTTCGATCCACTTCCTACCAATATAGGAAGATAGGATCTGCTACCTTCGATCTACTTCACGCCAATACATGAAGACAAGATCTGCTTTCTGCGATCTACTTCGCCACCAATATGGGAAGACAAGATCTGCATCTTCGATCCATTTCCTACCAATATAGGAAGATAGGATCAGCTATCTTCGATCTACTTCACGCCAATACATGAAGACAAGATCTGCTTTCTTCGATCTACTTCGCCACCAATATGGGAAGACAAGATCTGCATCTTCGATCCATTTCCTACCAATATAAGAAGATAGGATCAGCTATCTTCGATCTACTTCTTGCCCCGAGAGATAGAACTATCAGCTTCAATGTACTCCACTGTAATCAGGGAGGTAAAATCCGCCGTCTTCAACCTGCTTTGCTGCCAAATACAGGAAGGCAAGATCTGCAATCTTCAATCTATTCCACTGCCAAATACAGGGAGATAGAGTTATCGGCTTCAATGTACTCCACTGTGGTCAGGGAGGTAAAATCTGCCATCTTTGATCTGCTTCGCTGCCAAATACAGGAAGGCAAGATCTGCAATCTTCAATCTATTCCACTGCCAAATACAGGGAGATAGAGTTATCGGCTTCAATGTACTCCACTGTGGTCAGGGAGGTAAAATCTACCATCTTTGATCTGCTTCGCTGCCAAATACAGGAAGGCAAGATCTGCAATCTTCAATCTATTCCACTGCCAAATACAGGGAGATAGAGTTATCGGCTTCAATGTACTCCACTGTGGTCAGGGAGGTAAAATCTGCCATCTTTGATCTTCAATCTATTCCACTGCCAAATACAGGGAGATAGAGTTATCAGCTTCAATGTACTCCACTGTAGTCACAGGGAGGTAAAATCTGCCATCTTCGATCTGCTTCGCTGCCAAATACAGGAAGGTAAGATCTGATATCTTCAACCAGCTCTGCTACAAACTAGAGTGGCAAGGTTTGTCTTCGATATGCTTCGCTGTCAATGCAGGAAGGCAAGATCTGCTATCTTCAACCAGCTCTACTACAAACGAGAGTGGCAAGGTTTGTCTTCGATCTGCTTCGCTGTCAATGCAGGAAGGCAAGATTTGATAACTTCAACCAGCTCTGCTACGACCGAGAGAGGCAAGGTTTATCTTCAATTTTTACTGATCTGTCCTCTAGGGAACATGACCTGTATAATGAACCTAATTATGCCTAATGATTAGGATGGCATGATCAAAATGAATCAAATGCTCCTAACTAGACATGCGTGAATGGTATTTGAATGAATGCAGAATGTCATGAAAATAATTCCTTAATGCTTAGGTTATCATCGCTCAAAAGCTTATTAAGGCTTTATCACTAACGTGTCGCAACGCCTTCTTGACCAGCCGGCATTTCCAAAGAAACACGTAATCTGATTGCCCCCACTGTGAACATCGAAGTTCAACCCACTGGGACATAAAATTTGTACCATCAATCTCCCACTGTAACCCCAGGGTAGAAAGATATGGCTTTTGTCAATCTTCTCCTATCGCAATTCAAGGGTATAAGATTTAAATCCTTCTGGTCCCTTACATCATTCCCAAGGTGTCGTACCAAAGACTCATGCGCAAACGAGGGCTCTCCTTCCCGAGGTAACCTCTTCCTATTACCTGAAGATCATCACTTTCTTGTTTATTCAAGCTTTGTCACCAACATGACGTCTTGTCAATCAACGCGTTTGACAACAAAAATCCAAAGAGAAAGTCTAAACTTAGACTATTCCTTCCCAAATTTCCAACCTTTAAATTTGGAGTGTTCTAAACAATTGTCCTGCTTCAGGCTCCTATATTATTTAGAAACTTTTCAGAGTAATATGCAAAACTTCCTTCGTGAAAGTTTTATTAGTCCATTAACCATTATTCCAATGCAACATGCTTGCAAAAGATCATAACGATAGATAAAATAGAATTGATTTGAGAGCATAGCTCAAAATGAATAAACTATCAAGGATAGCAAGAATAAAAGGGGAATTAATTGGGAACACGTATCTTGAAAAAGAATGAAGTATTCCAAGAAAAAAATAGTATGAGGACAAGATGCCCCAGATATCGTAGCTTGAACTTCTCTGTACCAACTCTTTGAAAGACCATTCTGTGTTTGACATGTGTTTAGGAGATCTACAAGACTTTGTCGATGCCCCAAGATGCTACCTACCCTTTCCTGTTGAATCAGGTATAGCAGGATCATTACATGCCCCGATTTGATCAAAATTTGAGCTGCTCTGATCGCCTCATGCCCCAATTTGATCTAAAATTTGAGTCGCCCTTTTTTTTAGGGTTTTCAACTCAAGCCCCTTTGGTCTCAAGGCGCCCTTTGCGGGTTTTCACCTTGGCCTCTCCTTTTTTCACTTATTTTTCTTTTCTTCTTTTTCATTAATTCTCTTTTTTTTAAGTGAAGTATTTGTTCCTTGAATCAAAATTCTCAAGATTAGGCAAGTTCTTGCCATCTATCTTGGTCAATACCTACACTCTCCCAGATAAAGCCTTCCACATAAGGTCCTTCTGGCTTGGCATCCACTTTCTTCTGAAGTCCCCTTTGTATGGGAAGGATCTTCTTTGATATCGGGTCCCCTTTGTGGAATTCTCTGGAGCAAACCTTGTTTTGGTGAACTCATACCATTTGCTTTTGGTACATTTGACCATGATAGATATTTTGAACATTCCTCTTCAACCAGGATTGGATCCAAAAACTCAAAGAGAAGGAAATCTTGACCTCAATAGGTGAAACCGCGATAAGCCCAAAAAGAGGGCGTTGCCCTGAGAGAGTTTTTTTGGCGATATGGTGTTATTCTTGAACAGACTGCAAATTTCTGATATTGTGCTCTTGTTCAAATTTAATGCATTGTCAAATATGATCCTTTTCGACTTTTCAAGCTGACGTGATTTTTTTCAAAAAAATTGCTGTCGACTTTGTGACATTGGCATATGAAGCAGCTTCTTCCCGTGAAGATAAACTGATGACCGCTAGACTCTTTTGACGAGATTGACCTAACAACCTTCATGCCTCATATAGGGGAAGTCATGGACTCCATTGATTTTTCGTAAGGTGGAATCTGTTTTTCACCTTGTTCTACCCTCCTCAATAAGTACGGAGATAGGCCACAATCTATGTCCTCTTCGAAGTCATGAGATTCCTCTAAACACATGTCTCACTCAAAAGGAGGTTCTGAGTTTGTAGCAGTGTCATTCATGTCGTTGATATTCAGGCACCCGTTATAGGTGCAAAAGAATGTACGAATTTAAGAATAATTATCTGTACAGTATGATTATGAATGAATAATTTGGAAGAAAGAATGAAAGATTAAAAATAATTATTCATAAAGAATGAAAGAATATTAGCTCAAAAATGATCGCAAAGATGCATTTCATTAAAATAACGACGTTCAGACATGAGCCTATTTCACAAAAAAAAATTCATATTGCTTCAGGCTAAAAGCAACAAGTTTATTCTGAATATTACTCTAAGTAGGTTCTAAATACTACAGAGACTTCTTTTACAGTCTGATTTATTTAGAACACTTCCAAGTTTATAAGGGTCGATATCTAACAAAGTCCCTTCTTCAATTGTGTCTTCATGCATGTCATTGATGTGAACACTTCCCAACATCTCTTCATACATCGCATTCACCTTATTGTCAATCATGATTGGGTAGCAGATTTTCTGCCGTAGATGAGTCACCCAACTTGACAATACCCATGTTGATGAGTTTTTCAACTAGTTTCTTGAAGGTGATGCAATTCTCTATTGAGTGCCCCGTAATTCCTGCGTGGTAGTCACAGTGTGTGTTCGCATTATACCACTTTGGATATGGAGGTTGTGGTGGTTTTGAGTAGGAAGGGGAAACAACATGCGCATCGAATAAATTTTGATACAACTCTTCATATGACATTGGAATTGTTGTGAACTGGAGGTTCTCAGTACCTGGTTTCACTCCAGGTTCTTGTCTAAATGAGCCTTGTTGGTTAGCGACCATTTTTCTTGGCTGATTCACCGTAATTGGTTTTGAATAACCCTTGCTATATGTACTCGTGTTGTTCACCTCATTGTCTTTGTGCTTTGGGGTTGATCTCTTGATGCCTTCTTCCGCATCTATCTTCCCACTTCTTATTGCATTTTCAATCATTTCACCAGACATCACTACATCTGAGAAGCTCATGGTAGCACTTCCTAACATGTGGTTAATGAACGGTGCTTTCAGAGTGTTGATGAAAAGCATCGTGGTTTCTTTCTCTAAAAGAGGTGGCTGGACCTGTGTCGCGACCTCTCTCCATCTTTGGGCATATTGCCTAAAGCTCTCACTATGCTTCTTTTCCATGTTCTGCAATGTGATTCTATCAGGTGTCATATCTGTCACATGGTTGTACTGCTTTATGAAAGCCTGTGCTAAGTCCTTCCATGAATGGATGTTGACGCGGCTTAACTGGTTGTACCACTTAGCTGCAGACCCGATCAGACTATCCTGGAAGCAGTGGATCAACAGTTGATCATTATTGATGTATCTCGTCATTCTTCGACAGAACATAGTTATATGAGCTTCAGGACAACTAGTCCCGTTGTACTTTTCAAACTCCGGCATTTTGAATTTGGGAGGGAGTACTAGATCAGGTACCAAACTCAAGTCCTTGGCGTCGACTCCACAATGGTAGTCGGTGTTCTCCATGGCTCTAAATTTCTCCTCTAACCATCTACATCGGTCCTCAAGTTGTTTTGACAAGTCCGTTTTCGCTTTCTCTATCTCTGCCATGTTATCGAGATCAGGAAACACGGGGTTGGTAGGATTATCACCGGGATTAGAACCCGAGCCTATTGGAAAGTTCATCGATGCCGGAGCACCGACCTGGTATTGGGATCTAATGGTAACAGGTGCCCTCTGCGGGTACACCTCTAGTTGCGCTTGGATGTTAGTTGGGGTGAAACCTGGAGGATAGGCAGGGTCATCGTGATCATCCCCAGCATCAACTAAAGGGCCTTTTCCTTTGTCATTCCTTCCAGTCAATAATTGCTTTAATTGGTTCATCACAGTGTTCTGGGATTCTAACATGTCTTGCTGGATTTTTTCCAGTCGTTCGTGCATCTGATCTTGCATCTCTCGTTGCAACTGTTCCAATCTTTCCAACCTTTGATCCATTGCTTTCGTTTGGCGACGAGTACCGTAGTGATATTTGATTAGATTTTTGGTGGTTTTCAGGGTAACTGAAATAATTTTACCTAGTTAAGGTCACTTCGTGAAAGTCTAATGCATATGATGCAATGCAAATGCATGAAATGAATGCCAAAAGAAACGTTGATTCTTGGTTCAATTCTATTAGAACAACTGGAATAGAAAACAAATCTATTTACATAAAGCAGATATATATACGGCTTTGCCGTCATAGGCGGGGACATTCGATCCTCTTCTTCATTCGAGCGTTAAGATAAATCTCCCGAACTCTTCAAAAGGGACATCCCTTCTATCTCTTTTTTCTTCATCTGGGCCGCGACTCATTACTCACTCATCCTTGTGATGCTCGTTGGCTTCTCTTTAAAAAGTTTAGCGGTTCTCGAATAATCTTTGTCATCTTGAGTCTTCAGGCAACGAGGCAAAGTCGTATAGTCCTCTACTGAACTATCATCCTTCTTTGGTTATATCTTCTCGGACCGTATTAGGACAACCGTATCGTCATCCACTTTATCAAGAAACCCATTTTCTTATGACAAGCTCTCTATTTAGCAATTGAACGTGAATCAACACCTCTTTTTATGATAAAAATGCAATGCAATCATAACAAAAAGAAAACATGTTAGTACAAAGCAAAAGCAAGCAAGAATAAATAGAACACCTATTTGGGTGAATACTAGGGGTTCGAAGTGGTTCTACCTAGGGTGGGCTCCTAAGGTTCACTACATGGGGTTTGGTTCTAAAGTAAGGGTACCTGAACCAGCAGATTCCTCGATCCTCACCCATTATAGGCTCATATGGACCGAGTTCAGTTCAGGGGAATACATTTCCCTATGGCCATGCGGAGATGAAAATCTCACGAAGACATAGGTACGGATGTATCCCGGAAGCGATTCACTATCCCATGCGGAGGTGAAAACCTCACGAAGGCGTAGTTTCTCACTCCCACTTAAAAGGGTATGACCAGCGGTCATGCAATGCAATGTGCAGAGGTATAAAATAAAATACAGAACACGATAAACAAAAAAAATATAACTCAAAACAAAAGAGATGCAATGAGAGGATCGTAAATTTAAATTGAATTTTCCACTTTCAACAAAAAGACAAGAAATAATCAACACGTGGCTTGACTCTCTTATTGTCCCCAGCGGAGTCGCCAAGCTGTTGACACCATTTTTTGGATGAAAACGGGGTCGACTTGGATTTTGAAAATAAAACGAAATTGGGAGTCGCCACCAATCTTTTTTGATGAGGTGTGATCGGGTCACCTCGTAAAATGGTTGTTTTTGATAAACAATTTGATTTTATTAAAACAACGAGTTTGGTCTACGAAATCTAAAAATAGGTTCGGGAGTCGGTTACGCACGAGGAAGGGTTAGCACCCTCTATACGCCCAAAATTGGTACCTAGTTGATTTCTTAATGTCTTAATGTCGAAAATTGAGAATTTTGAATTTTTTTTAAAAAAATACGATCCTTATATTAAAACATAAAAAAAAATTCAGGAAAAGGGACATATTTCACGTTATCTGAGAAAAAAGAATCATATCCAGTAAGTTAGGACACAATGTCTCGAATTCCCGATATCGTTTAAAACTCGAATTTGAAAAGATTCATGTAATAAAGTTTAAAAGAATATTCAATTGTTTAAATCAAATAAAGAAATCGCAACCCAATACGTTAGGGCACAATTTCTCAAAATATTAAACATTGAATATTGCATTTATTTCGAAAAATCCTTGTCTCGAGAAAGCAACGTGTCACATCCAATGCGTTAGGACACAACATATTAAATTCTTGATAACGAGCTTTTTATCATTTTTTTAAAGAGTAATCTCGATTATTTAAATTCAACGAAGAAAGTCGGAACCCAATGCATTAGGGCTCGATTCTCTCGAAGATCTAAATATCGAATATTACTTTTATTTTGAAATTTCATTTTTGGCCAATCCGATTGAAAAGATACGATGTGACAACAATGATGATAATGTAAGTAAAATAACACGAGCAAAACATAAGATAAATAAATAATAAAACGAAGAAAACAATCAAAAAGGCACAATAACAAATAATAAACAGATAAAAACTAAAACATGAATAACAGGCATATAAACAAATAAATAACTGAACAAAATGATCCAAAAAAATTTATGAAAAGATAAAAGACATATATATATGTACAAAATTATGAAATATAAAAAAACATGTGTGTACACATGAATTATAAACCATAGAAATATCATAAGAAAATATAAATTTTTAAAATATAAGAGTATGTATAAATACATATATGCATATTTATGAAAAATAAAAGAGATACATGTAAGTACGTATATACATAAAAAATTTAAAATGCAAATATAAATATATTCATGTATATAAAAATAATAATAAAAGGCGTATATATATGCGTGTAAATATTAAGTATGTACATATGAATGTATATAATATATATATAAACTATATATATAAAAAAAATATGGTAATGAAATATACACGCACTATATATATATTTAAAACATTTAGAAATAAAAATATACACATATATTATAAAGTACACATGCGTATGTATGCAAGTATAATAAAAAATAATAATAGTAGTAATAATAATAATAATAACTATATTAATAAAATAAACTAAAAAACTTAAAATGAAAGATTATGGATTAAATTGAAAATAATTGAAGTTTCAGGGGCAAATCTGAAATAAACAAAACACCAATGGATCGAATGGAACATGCAGTTAACAGTGGAGGACCGAAAGTCAAATTAATCCCTCCGTCCAAAACTCCACGCAGCAATGGATTAAAATAAAACAAATTCGACATTTCATGGCAAAATTTGAAAACAAACCGCAATGATTTTGAACTGATGGGATAAAATGAAGGATTAAAATGCAAATAACCCATCAGTGTTTAAAACCCTTTTCATCTCCAATTAAAAGCCTACTCTGCAGCAGCAATAGACGCAAAGTTGCTTCATCTTCCTTTTTTCTTTTTTGTTTTAAAACAACAGAGGGAAGAAAGAGGGATCTGCAAGGCCTTCTTTAAAGCCCTAACTACCGCCACGCCACCGCCGTTCAAGCTTCACCGCCGACTCCGATTCAGGTAAGTTTCGCCCTTTCCTTTTTGCCTTTTCTTCAAAAATTGTTTTTGATTCTTTGTTTGTATTTCAGTATTTTTCCAATACAAGATTTTTCTCTTTTTAGTAACCAATCCCCCCTGGTGTAGTGAGATTTTCGGTTTTTATAACCGAATTATTTTTCCTTTTTTACATTATTTTCTTTGTTGTTGCGCCTGCTTCTTGGCTTTGCAGGTGACCGTGGCCGACAGTGGTGGGGGTGTCAGACGGTATGGGCGTCGTGGAGGCTGGCGCGGAGCAGAGGCGTGCGAGGGGTTGGGCAGAGGCTGGAGCGGCGCGCCCTAGGCATGCTGCGTTTGGATTTTGGGCTTCCGAGTTTCGGGCCCCGGGCAAATTTTGGGCTTTACAGTCATTTCACAACATGGAGTTGTTCCCAAAAGGTGCTCTTGCAGTGAATGATATTTACGGAACTACTATTTATAGAACAGTTAGTAACAAAAAACAAGCATCTACACTGAGACTTTACCTCTTGCCTGAAATTGAAAATTCCAACTTCCCCTCAAATTTATCAAATGATACAACAGCTTGTTATTGTGACCTTAAATTTACAGGTGAGTAATCAAGCAGTGATGAGAAAAAGTACAAAGCACTGAAACGTGCAACAGAGAGGGAAATATCTCAAAGTGCTGATGTCATTTGTTGCACTTGTGTCGGAGCTGGAGATCCTAAGTTCCACCAGGTTGAATACATTAGATACGTGATATTCTATGATCAGATCAGTGAACAAATATAAGAACATTGTATTGCCCATCTTTTTTCCTTCAGGTAACTAACTGATGAGTCTACTCAGGCAACGGAGCCTGTGTATATCATCCCTTTGGTTCTTGGAGCGAAGCAGGTAATGGACCGACAAATACCTGCTTGGTAGTTTATTGATTGGGGAGAGCATTACAAGATAAGGTATTGTCGAAGTAGGCCATTTATCTGACACACGGGATGAATCCCATTATAGATATAGAGCAGCAGTTACAAGTGCAAACTTTTGTACAGCTGGGGAAAATGACTCCCACCCTTTCACCCCTTCCTCACATGTAATTAATACCCTTTCAGACTTGATACTAGATATAATCGAACGAGGTGTCTAATAATCAAGTCCTAGATTCAAATTAGCACTGCCAATGGCTCATATCAATCGAGTCACTGGGCATGTCAATGTCGTTTTTGTAAAAAGGAAAAGCTCTGCCCACTCTTCCCTGGCCCCAAGCAGGAACGACATACATATTTCATCATATGCTTGGAGATCTGGGACCCACCTACTCCACAAGGCAGCAGGCAGGGGATTAAAAAACGGTTTGAACTGTTTTTCAATGCCCCCGAGGTGTAAAACTAAAACACCCCGGCTTTTATCTTAAATTTCAGTTTTACCCTTGCATTTCTCTGCCTTTAGGCTTTATCACGGTGGCAGTGTCTTTTTGGCGGGGGATTTCATTCGTAACATCACAATCAATCAGGTAGAAAAGAGGTTGCAGTTCATGAGGTACAGTCAGAGGAACATGTCCTGTCCCTTGTTTCCTCCCTAACAACAACATTCATGAAATGATAACAAGTGCAACCATACAACAAATGAGAAAACAAACATCGTACACAAAAGCGACAACCTCCCATGCTGCCAGCTCAGCCCCGCAACTGATAAAATAAAAGACCCAAAATCAGGCATAATATAATAGTGGTGATTAGAGGTGTTCATGGGCTGAGTGGCTCGGCCTGGCTTGACTGTCCGTTCAAAATATAGAGGGTTCAGGTAAAAATATAGATCCAAAATATGGATTTGGATAAAAACAAGGCTTGTTTAGAAAATGGGCCAGGCTCGGTACCATTTTTTTGCTCAGGCTCGGCATGGCCAGCCGAATATAATTATTTTTATTTTTTAATTTTAAAATACTTTTTTTTATTTTAAATAAATTTTTGGTGTTTATTAAAAATAGGTCGGCTAGCTAGGCTTAGGAATTTTTTTCGAGTCGGGCTTCGGCAAATTTTAAGCCCATATTTCGGGCCGGGCCGAAGTAGAACGTGGGCTGAAATTTTTTTGGGCCGGCTCATGAACACCTCTGGTGGTGATCTCTCATCCACCAATCAACAAGTTAGAGACCCATTCAGTCAATCGATATTAATTAATGTTTATCCATTATAAAATTTTTATGTTTTTTCTTTCATTACTTGAAATAATTGAGTTAGATAGAATATTTAAATGAGAATAATTTTTTAGATATTAATTTTTTATCCATAATATTTAAACCCAAGACTTCACCTCCTTACATTTTCCTTTTTGGAACCTCAATATCAAACTCCTTATTAATGTTGTCGAATTGTTGTTTATCCGAATAAATAATTATTAGTTATTTCTTAAGGATCAATAACTTATAAGCAAGTGTTTAATAAAATATTTATGATATATAAACTAGTGCCAATCATTTTCAAAATCAACATTCATATGTACGCTAATAATTTTTTTTCCATGAATAATAGGAATGAAAATACATTACAAGCAAGATACAAGATAAGAGTCTCCTATTAAAAAAAACAGTCACCACATTTTCATCTTTCGGATAGGTCAAGATAACGAATAAATGACAACATTTAAAATTTTATTAGCTTTATATTCACTTAATGATGTTAGGAAAAAAAATGCATTATAATTTTTTTTGTACTTTCGGTGTCAAGAAGTTATAAGGATGAAATTAAATTTGACGTTAAATCAGGTCAAACTTTATTTTTGAAAATAATATTTTAGTGTTTTTTATTCTATTTACAATATTTGAACTCAAACTCTACCTAAAAACAACTATTTATCACTCAATTTAAAATGAACTTAATATAATATTAGTTAACAAGTCGGGTAAACCCAAAGATTTTTAAATATTCTTATCTAAATTTAGTCTAAATTACCTAATATTATTTTAAAAACAATAAAATGTCAAATTTTTTTATCTATATTATTCTAGCTAACTATGATGTGATTTTGGATGTTTGATAGATCAAATATTAGCATTAAAAAATAAGTGAATGTATCTTAAAAACCCTCTGTTATAGGAATTTGATCATATTAGTTCTTCTACTATTAAATGGATCAATTTAATATCTATATTATTAAAAGAATCAAATAATGCTAAATTGGAATAGTGTTTACATTTGTTATTTAAAAATTATTTACTATTTAATAAGTTAATATTTTTTGTGGTCATGTAAATGGAATATTTTGTTTGGAATTGTACTTGTAACTGCCCGATTTTCAGTAGTGTCGGAACAGTAGTTCGAGGCCACAAATCTGACGAGTAAGCTCGTAAATTTTATTATTTAGTATTTATGAGTCAAATGTGGTTTTAGAAAGATTTTTGAATAGGAAATTTAAGTTTTATAATCATTTGTTAGGTCAAGTGGTTTTAGAAATAAGGTATCGAGACCTCGTTTCTAAAAACCGAGCCCTAAATATTTTTATAAATATTTACGGAATGTCATTAAGGTAGTATTAAAGTTTCGTTAAAAAATTTATTAAGGTAGTATTAAAGTTTCGTGTAAGTAAATTTATTAAGGTGCAAAACGTGTTAATTATAATAAATAGTGATTAAATGGCTTAATTGATAAATAAGGGAGGACTTAAGGAGCAATTAAGCTAAAGTAAATAAATGAGGCGGCATAAGTAAGAAAAAATAATAAAATAAGCCAATTTAATGGCAACTTGTAAATTTGGTGAAATTAGAAATTTACAAATTGAATTCTAAAAGTTTCTACGCTATTCATCTTCTAAATTTCGGCCAAACAGCCATGGGAGAGAGAGTTTAAGCTGATTTTTCATATTTTTGCTTCAACTAAGTTTAATTCTTGCGTTTTTCTTAAAATATTATATTTTTGAGATTATTACAATTAGGTACAATTAAATTTTACCTTATTTTTTGATTTTATTGAAAATTTTAGAAGTTTTCATTGATGAATATTAGATGTTTTTTATGAATAACATGGATTTAGAGCTTTAATTTTGTTGTATGATGATTTTATAAAGTGATTTTGTTAAATATTGATTTTGAGGATCAAATTGTGAAAGGTTAAAGTATTAGAGTTTGGTAGTAAATTTTTATTTTATTTAGGGCTGTATGATGGTCTAGCATATTTAGATAATGATTAATTGATAAAAATTAGTTAATTTGATAGATTAACTAGTTAAGGGACTAAATTGAAAAGTTGTAAAAGTTTGGGGTAATTGTGTAAATTTAAATTTTGAAGGTATTAATTGTGAAATTTAATGCTAATGAATGAGTAATTTTATATTTCAGATCAAGATCCCGTAGATACTCGTGAAAAAGGAGAAATAGTGAAATAGTCCTTGAACTTCTGCAAACATTACAATTCAATCCAGGTAAGTTCGTACAGTTAACTTAATATTTATATGGAATTGATGAATGTTATTTTTATTTATTCTATTGTTGAAAATGAATTATTGTTGAGGTTATAATTTGAATTGAATATTTGGATTAAATGGAATGCAAGATTGAGTACATTTGTTATGTGGCACATGACGACATTGGAGGAAATTGACGGCAAATTACCCAATTAAACCAAGTTTCAGATTTGTTGCGAACTCTCGTGATTTACTTTTTGTTCAGCTCTTTCGAGCTTCTGTTCAGCTCTTTCGAGCTTCTGTTCACTCTTAAAGTTCTGTTCAGCTTTACGAGCTTCTATTCAACCTTAAGAGTTTCTGTTTAGCTTCATGAGCTTCTACAAAACGATGTACTCTTATCCGTAAGTCGTTCTCCGATTTGGGAAGGATTTGGTAGGTGATTTATATATTGAAATTGAAAGACTTATTATTATTTTTTGTATTGACTTGAACAAGTGTATTCATTGATTGAAGTTGTGATTGACTGTAATGGCCCAAATTTAAGGTTATCGGAACAGTGGTTTCGGGACCACAAATCCGATGAGGAAAAATTTAGTTTTATTATATTTCTATGGCCTACAATTTCATGGAAAGATTTCATGAAAATTTCGTTAAAAAATTTTGACGTTTGGGCACTCAATTTAGTCAAAGAACTAAATTGTAAAAAGTGCAAAAGTTGAGTTCTATATGTTAGAGGTGTCCAATTGTTATGAAAATTTAATTGGAGGTTTTTATATGGTAATTAGACCATTGGTTAAGTTTGTGGAGAAAAATGGACATGGTTAGGCATGTTCCCAAAGTTTTTCATTCAGGGCATTTAGTCATTTAGTTATTAAAATGAATTAAAACAAAATTAAAAGCCAATTTTTTATCATCTTCTTCATTTTTATCATCTTCTTCATTAGGCCGAATTTAGCAAGGGGAGAAGCCATAGTTAGGGTTTTCAAGCTTTTAAGCTCCGTAGTAAGTGATCACAATTCCCGTTTTTAATGCTCTTTATGTTTTTAAGATCCCAGTAGCTTAATTTAGCTTATTCTAGCATAATTTAACCTAGGGTTTATATTTGGAAAAATAACCATAGGTGAAAAGTGTTTATTTTGATGTTTTATGATGGAATATGAAGCTAGAAATTATGTTAAACAACTTTTGCTAGCCGATTTTAAGCGAAACGAGTAAGTTGACATAATCGGTAAAAATCCCTAATGTACATAAGTAAGTGTTAGAGTGAGAATTTGATGTTGTCATAGAAGAGAAAATGTTCAGCATGTTATATAACGTAAGAATATGAGATGAAGTTTAATTTCCGAACTTTGGGGCAAAAGCGTAATTATGTAAAAGTTTAGGGGCAAAATCGTAATTTTTCCAAAGTTAGAGTCGAGGGTGTTTTGATAAATGTGAGTATTAAATGAGTTAAATTTTTTATTTTAGATCAAGAAGAACGAAACTCGAGGTTAGACAAAGGAAAGAATAAAGTTAAAGGCTAAGTTGGTGAATTTGGCTACATTTTGTACCGAGGTAAGTTTACAGTAAATAAATACAATATTTCAATAATTATTATTAATATTGTTATTTTCCAACAATTATGCATTTATTTTATGAATTTATTTAATGTTGACTCAAGTATGAGATGACAGTGAATCGGTGTTAAAAAGCCCCGTTGAAACATGAAAAATGTATCGGATACAAATGTCATGACATTTGGGTAAAGAGGTCCCATGTAAGACCATGTCTGGGACATGGCATTGGCACCAAGTTGAGAGGCCTCATATAAGACCATGTTTGAGACATGGCGTTGACACCGAGATGAGAGGTCCCATGTAAGACATGTAAGACCATGTCTGGGACATGGCGTTGGCACCGAGATGAGAGGTCCCATGTAAGACCATGTCTGGGACATGGCATTGGCACCGAGATGAGAATGCCATCGAGATGAGAGGTCCCCCGTAAGACCATGTCTGGGACATGGCGTTGGCACTGAGATGAGAGGTCCCCCGTAAGACCATGTCTAGGACATGGCATGGGCACCGATATGAGAACATCCCATGTAAGACCATGTCTGAGACATGGCTTTGGCATGTTATTATCAGAAAAGACCCAAGTATCCTTATTATTCCAACGTGGCTCAATGGGCTAGTAAACGAATCATGTTAATGAAAGTTCATTTAAAAGCATAAATGACAAGCTCAGATGAGTTATAAGAGTTAAGAACTTACTATATTATCAATTGATACTCAATGTTTCAGCAAGAGAAGAATAAGTTACGATCATGAGTTAACTAAGTAAACCAGCAAGAGAACGAGAATGAGATTAAATAAAGAGTAAACTAGAGATCTTGACATTTGAGTTTAATTATTTGTATTAAATGTTGTTATTTATTTGCTAATAAACTTACTAAGCTTATGCTTACTTCTTTTATTTTTCTTTCTCTTATAGTATTGTAAAGCTACCTTTGGGAACTTAAAGACGTCGGAGATCGTCCACACTATCAACGACAACAACTCGGTATTTTATGATGAATCATGTTTGGGTTATGGCATGTATAAGGACTTAGTTATTTTGGATGTTTGTATTTATGATTTTGCTAAAGAATGATATGTAAGTATTTGGTGATGAATGGTTGTTAAAATGACTAAGTATGAAGGTGTTTGTTGTTACAAATGTTTAGGTGATAAATCATGCATAGAAATCATGAAAGAGTAAAATTTGCAAAGAAACAGATTTCAAGCAGCAACAGTGACGTGACTTTGAAAAATCACCTAGGATATTAAAAAATGAATTAGAAGGTGAATGATATATAGAATTAAAGCTTATTGAGTCTAATTTCATGGAAAAATAATAGTGTAGCAAAATGAATTTATATTTTAAGATATGTGAATTTTAGTGAGACAGGGTCAGAACTATTTTTGGAGTCCTCTATTATGAGTTTAGAAAATCATTAAAAATTGTACAAAATGTTTATTAGTTTTAGTTTATATGTCTAGATTCCTTATTGAGTCTATTTTTTTAGAAACAAGTGAGAACACCATATGAAAATCCTACAATGAGAAAGATTATTTTTAGTGACAAGAGGTCAGGATAGTCGAGTGGTGAAACAGGGGAGAGTTTAACTAATAAACTGTACTAATGGCTGAACCAAAAATTCTGAAAATTTATGGTAAGAAGACATATGAGCCTAGTTTCAGGGAAAACTTACAGATTTAAATTCAAATTTCGTAGCTCGAGTTATAACTAAATTAGTAACTGCTGCGCAGGTGGACAACTTTGTTGTAAATAGTGAAATTAATTTCAAAAGTAAAATTTTATGCCCCGAATTTTTAAGTTAAGTAAAGTAATGCCTCGAGTTCGACTCTGAAAACGGTCTCGGGTAAGGGGTGTTACATTGACAGGGAAATTGCATGAATAATTTTGTTTATTTGAATTGTTATAATAGGTTCGGTGAGATTTATGTTTAACTCGTCGAACTTACTAAATTTCATTAAGCTTACTGGTGTTGTTTAATGTTTTTTAGATTTTCGAGTGGTTGAAAGATCGGATCAACACTCAAGTCACACTATCTAGCCTATTTCGGTAGTTTTTGAAATGTTTTACATGGTTTATATGACATGTATAGGGTTTGTGTGGATTTAATCAAAGTTCGTTTTGTGTAAATGTTAATAATTATAGTATTGCTTATATATATGTTGGGTTGGAAATGAGACATATTGATGATGTTGGTGTGAATAATATATGTATTTGTGTATATTTCAATTATGGTGAACTTAGGTAGAATTGTTAGATGGATTAAATAGGTAGTTTGAGTATTTGGGTTATATGATGATACACTATGCTTAAAACATGATTTTGGCTTGCTATGATTGCTTTGTTGTGGTTCATTGATGTGTTAAAATGTTGTGTTTAGGTTGATATCAAAATGAGTGAGAAATGTGCCTTGAAATGGCTTATTTTCATCCACACGGGCAGATACACGGGCGTGTGTCTCACACACGGCTAAGTGACATAGCTGTGTGTCCCTGTAACTTAGAAATTGTACAAGTCAGTATACTCAAAATTGTTCACACAGCCTTTCACACGGGCGTATGGTCTAGCAGTGTGACCCCTGCATCTCATGAATTGCAAAACAAAATGCTCGAAATTATTCACATGGCCTAACACACGGACGTGTGGCTTGGCCGTGTGGCCCCTGTACTTTAATAATATGAGTCAGTATGCTCACACGGCCTAGCACACGGGCGTGTGGCTTGACCGTGTGACCTAAGTCAGAAAGCACTCAAGTTTGAACACAAGCCGGGACACAGTCGTGTGCCCTATTTCAAATGTCCACACGACCTGAGACATAGGCGTGTCTCTTGACCGTGTGAGCCACATGGCTTGGTCACACGGGCGTGTGTCCCCTGCACATTGAAAAATTTTGATGATTTTTGAAAAATTTTCTGAGTACCCAGTTTAGTCCTTACTTATTTCTAATGTATATTTTGGGCCTTGAGGGCTCGTATAAGAGACTTTATGATGATTTCTAATATAAATGCTATATGATGTGAAATATTTTTTTATTTGATTCGTAAATTTTGGTAATAATCCGTTACCCTGTTCCAGTGACGGATACGGGTTAAGGGTGTTACAGTACTACAATTGAAAAAAGTCAAGACGTTTTCTGTAGAGTAAATTTTAGCTTTCTTACAAACTGAACTTATTTGATTCTTTTAATAGTATAAGGACTAATTGGTCCATGTAATAATAAAGAGATTAAATTGATCCAGTCCCTATAATATAAAGACTTCCCAATATTTTTTTTTTGAGTAAAAATGTCGACACTTCCCAGTACATTAACCTAAAAAATAAGTGTTGAATATAAATATATTATTTAATAAATATAATGTTATATTTTAAAATTTATTTTATATTTTTACCATTAATTTTGATTGAATATAAAGAAAATATATGTGGTAAAACTTAAAAGGGATAAATATAACAGTATCATAAAACTAAAAAATGATCTTTAACGATATCAAAACTTCTAATAAAAACAATTAATTTAAATTATTGTGGATTGATGCAATTTAAAGGATAATACATAATATAAAAAAATAATAATAAAGTATAAAAAAAATTATCAAATGGTTGTTGGATTATCAAAACATGTTCAAAAAAAAAGTAAACGATTGAAAATATTTTGGTTAAATTCTGCTATTTGTCCTTGTATTTGTGAAGTTGTTGATTTAGTTCCTTTATTTTAATTTGGTCATTTTTAATCTTTATACTTTTTAAAATTTTAATTTCAGTCCTACCAAATGATAATTATTAATTCGTTAAGCTTGTTGTTTCCAAAACCTGATGCAACAAATATATTATCATATGTGTAATGTTATGTCAGGTTGTTATTTTTACATATTACTCAATAAAATTCAATTAATTGATTATTAATTGTCATTTACGTTAAAATTGAAATTTTAAAATTCAAAAATATAGTGACTTAAAATTTTTAATTGGAAATGTAAACTAATTTACAACTGTACACATAGTGTAAGACTGGTAATTGAATTTAAACAAACAGATTTAACTGTTACTGTTTGGGTCATGACTAAAATTTTAAATTTTGAAAAGTTAGAGACTAAAATTGATCAATAAAGTATAAGTACTAAAATTATAATTTTCACAAATACAGGACTACTTACAAATATAACCAATAATTAACGGAATGACATTTTTCAATTTGTTATCAAACAGACCTAAGTTGAAATTGATAAAAATTTCGAAAGAAAACTTAAATTAATGATATTAAATCTATTTATTTAAAACCAATATAAGTTGTTTGTGGGTATGGCTATCCACATATAGTTAACATTTATGGATTTTTTTATAATTAAATTTGTTATACTATATCACTCTCATCCTCATCAATTTGCTCAATGCGCACATTTAAGTGAAATTGAACTAAATTTGATTTTGTGGAGCGTCATATAAATGGACTTGTGCAATCCTCGTAAGATATGTAAAAGAAAAATTTTTTGCCAACACCTATGAATCATTTTCTCTTCAGCTTAACGTCACTCCATTTAATCACTTGACATTGACTCCAACAATGCTTTTGGCTAACAGTTTACCACTCTACCCTTGACGTTTTGTGGAGTAGAGTACTTGGTGACTGGGAGTCAAGGTCAATGAGCCTCCTAAGTACTCCTCTTCCTAAGATCAAGGGAGAACAGTAAGAGAATGATGGAATCCATTGTATATCTTCACCATGTTGAAATACTATCTTTAAGCCTCCATCTTGGTGACTATTTTTACTATTTACGGTGTAAATTATTACTATCGAAAGAATATTCATATTTAAAAAATAACGACTTCATGTTTGATGTTTGATTTTCTAGATAATCCGATTTTATAATTTAATTTATTACTGCTAATCAAAATCAAAATTAAAATGTATAAAACATAAATACAATTAATATGAAATTATGATTTTTTCTAATGCTGCCTTTGAAGTTCTTTTTGACATAAAATTTATTTTATACGTTACAATAATAATAGAACACATTCAAGAATTTATTTGAATAATTTTTGGAAAAAGAACATTCAATAATTAGAAATATTTTTTCCTACTATTTTATTAATTACATTTTATTGAAATATTAATATTTATAAATATAAATATAATTTTAGAAGCTGACCCACATCACGAGTTGTAATCCTTAATTAAAAATTTCAATCCCCAATAATTTAAAACTCATATTTTATTGATTTTCATATTAAATAATAAAAAACACAGCGTCCTTTAAAAATCCAAAAAGAAAAGAGAGAATGCTACTCCATAATATTTTACATCAGTTGGATTCAAATTCACAAATCAGGCTTTCAGTTACGATTTTCTTTTAAAAATAATAGAATTTTTCGTTATAAACTGGTAATACCGAATTAAAAGAGAAAAAGTGAGGGCAAAATGGGAAGAAAGTCTGATACAGTCATAATACGAAAGGCACACGCGTACATTTCCATCGGTATGGAGGAGTCCAGCTAAGCTTGAAACGTAGCTTGAAATCATATCAGAGTTTCGTCTTCCTTTTTCCATCTACTTCACTCTTTTCTTCATTTCAAATTTATTTACGTAATTTAATTTTGAACCTTTTGAAACAAAACAAAAAGGAAACAGAGATCATTTCTGACCTAAAAAAAGTTTCGTTAGAGAAGGAGAGAGAATTGCGACTAACATCGAAGCTTTCTCTCAGGTTTTGACTGAGAATCTCTCCACTGTATTTCTTCTCACTTTCTCCATTGCCAAACGTACTCTTTCTGCTCCACTCTCTGTTCCTCTTTCTTGTTTTAAGAGAATTCGGAATTCGGAATTCAAGTCTGTAGTGTGTATGTGTGACCTGTTTTTATATAGTTTTAGTTCGATTGTTTGAGTTGTAGATGCCTGAATGTGAAACTAGTGACTGAAACGACAGATCGCGCGAGGTTGACTTTGATAAGTAAAGAAAAATGGATTGATAAATGTTTATTAGAAATGTTTTTATTTTATGATATTAAAAAATGAGCTTGTGACTGCATTGCATGATATTGTTGCATTGTTATTTTATTTTATTTTTGAATTTGTGGATAACTTAGTGGTTGATTTTATGGAATGGCATTGATCGTGAAAGTGAAAATTTGTTTGAACTATTCTGTCGTGAATTTGACATAATTAATAAGTAATTTAACTGGGAAAAGTAGTGATGCTGATCAGATTTATTGCTTATTCTTGGAACCCGTTCAAGAGATGCATTTCTCTACTTTTGCCCAGTTCAAAGTAGTGATGTTGAATTAGGAAAGAGTTCGGCATTATATTTTACCTAGACGGACAAAGGGAAGGGCAGTAGACAAGTACTTATATAACTATATTACTTATAAAATACAATTAAATTTTTTTCTTATGAATAAGGTTCGCTGGTCTGTAATCCTTGTATGCCAGGAAGGAAGATAGCAAGTTAAAATTATGTGTCAGTACAGGAAACATCTGCTTAACAGGATTTTGCTCTCTTTGTTTTCTAAGCTATCAAGATCTTTTTAAGTTAATCTTATATTTCTGGTCTAGATATGTTCTTATTCTTCGTGTTGTCTATGTAATCTTTCATTATTACGTCTTTGTGAAATCATGTCTAAATGTGTGGTCTTTCTGGCAGGATACGTTGAGGCATTGTTGGCAATGCAAATTTGGTGCTAAGAAAGGGGATATTCTATAAAGTTGGATGAGAAAATGCTTTCAAGTACATAATTTTCTACTGATAAGCATCAGATGATAAACATGTCTGGTAGAGTGAGAAGCTAAGACTTGCTTGCGTATTACATGCATGCAACTTATCTAATGGTCAGCTGCAGTGGATGGCAAAACTTACATTGCTAATGCGGCAGTACTCTGCTGGAGCATTCTGTTTGGGCTCTTTACACATCTGTCCTTTGTCTTGGTTTGAACAGTCAGAGAATCTTTTCCAGAAACCTAGATTGGTTTTGAGTGATGATCTGTTAGCGACACCTCTATCCACTTTGAAATTCAGCTTCGCTACCACTAAATGTTCTCTATCTTGTGAGACCTGGGAGGAGTTGGATCATTCAGCTCTACTTGCTTGTAAACTCAAACTTGTATTGAGTTCCATCTTTACATACATGGTTCGGAAACTTGGAGATACTTCCCCATGTTTCATCGAATGCCTAAGAGGGTGTATGATTACCTTTACATGTTGGCATGTAATCTGGGTCATATGTTGCTGTTGTTGCTGGTTCAGTAGTAATTTATGCTGCCAATTTGACTGTTGGTCAGAATTCTGCTATCAAACACTCTTTGGCGGGTTCCCACCTCCCAAACTAGTGGTACGCTGTTGGCTTTGATGGAGCTGGTGGAGGACATGGGGGTCGGGGAGCGTCATGTTTGAAAAATAATAAGACAACTTTTGGGGAGGGTGATGTTTATGCTTGGTCAACTTTGTCTGAACCATGGAGTTATGGGAGCAAAGGTGGTAGTAAGGTTGATAGTGCTTCTGGTGGACATAGGCTTGGAGGGGAAGGTGGAGGACGAGTTAAGCTTATTGCGAGGACATGCTGTATTTGAATGGATCTATAACTGCTGAAGGTGGAGATGGAGGTCTAAAGGGGGGAGGAGGTTCTGGTGGAAGTATCTATATAAGAGCTGTGAAGCTGTAAGTAAGGCTCCTGAACAAACCAATTTCCATATTTCAAGTTTTCTGCATTATAGGGTGTTTGTTAGCATTTGATGCTAATTCCTATTGCTTGAGCACTTGTACAAAGTATGTTAACTGTACCTTCATTTCTGACATTCAATGCAAACTCAAATATGCTTTGCCCTTCCTGCTCATGTACAACATCATATAAAAGGGTTGTATATAAGAGCTTTTATGTTACTTCTAGCAAATGCTTGTAATAATGATTCGCTAGTGAATTACTGCATTCTAGCCATTCCACATTGTCAGTGATTTAATGTTTCTGTTGCTGCATTTTATTGATATAATAAATATATTGGAAAGGGCAGTTGCGTCAGCGATAGTGACAATTTATACTGGAGTTATCTTTACAATGATAGAGTTGGTACATCAGTTGACTAAATCCTGAGTTAATTTTGTAACATTTTTCATCGATAATATTTAGGATTTTTATCCAAAAATTTTGTTCCTCTTTGTCGATTTCCATTTTGGCCAGTTTCTCACTGTGTACTATGGTTAGCATCTACAGTAGGCTTTTCTGTTTTAAATTCAAGAAGATGGGAGTCTATTATTTGTTAGAATGACATTCTATTTGCTTGATTAGTTTACAGAGAATACGGAAATATCTTATACTAAAGCTCTAAAACCAATCACATGTAGTTTACTTCTGTTTTGACTTTTTTTTCTTGGTTTGAAGAGACAGATGCTTTCTGATAGGTGCTTTTTATTTTACAATGACTCTTCAAGATGCTACAATTTTTTAGTACTGAAGAAGATGCTTATGAATGACCAACAATGGTGTCTTAGTCTGTTGGCCACTTGGAGGCATTAATGTTGAACATCTACAAATTTAAAAACAATGAATTAGATTTTAATCTTGACTAAATGTTTGCATCCCGTTTCTTTACATAGGAAGGGATATGGTATTATAAGGTGCAGCTGGTGGGATGGGATGGGGTGGTGGTGGTGGTGGAAGAATATCTCTGCATTGTTACAGCATACAAGAAGATGTTAAGGTTTCTGTAATGGTTTGTACTTACCCACCCATAAAGGATAAGAATTTAGTACGTAATTGTAATGAAATTTTCTGTGGTAAGATGGGGCTGATTTATATGTTTCATTTTTGTCATGTGGTTTTAGTTTTGGCTGTCCTGGAAATTCTGGAGCAGCTGGGACATATTTCAATGCTGATTTACTCAGTCTAAGAGTTTGGCAATGATAATGTTACCACTGAACCGAAACTCCTTTGCTTGATTTTCCTACTAGACCAATTTGGTCAAATGTTTTTGTGGAGAATAATGCGAAAGTTTTGGTTCCTTTCTTTGGTCCAGAGTTCAGGTTTAACCTCTATCTTCTTCCATGCTATCTCCTTTTCATAGACTTATCATATTTTTTAATGTTTTCTTATATTTCATAGCTTACCGGTTCCAATTTCTTTTGTCGATATACATTGCCTTTAGGAGCATCTGTTCTTCTAGAATAGTGGTCGTATTCCAAATTTCCAAAGTCATGCTGTTTTCTTAGTATTCTTTTTCATTGTGAGGGTGAGAGGTCAAATCAGTCTATATCATGGAGGAACAATTGTCTTTGGGTTGTCTGCATACCCAATACCAGAATTTGAGCTTGTTGCAGAAGAACTTTTAATGAGTGATTCCACAATAAAGGTATTTACATTGGTTTTTATTATGTTTATCTGAGGAAACTTCAAATGTTCTATGTTAGATATTATTTTCATTTAGATAGAGGTGAACTATATATGTAGTGGCCGTATCAGGTGGTAGTAGTTGGGTGCGAGTGTTTTTTTTTAACAGTTTGAGTACATCCGGAAGATGATCATTTATCGTTTGACTTAGTATGAATTCATGACCAAGATTTTTGTCCCGACCTTTCCAGCAGGTTAAAGAACTGTTTGTGCATGGTGAGTGGAGTAATAATAGATTTTGCCTTTTTAACTTTTCTTTGTGCCATTCCTTCCAAGCATGTATCGGGACAATAACTAGTTTCAAGTTTTCAGATCAGAATTCTTTCTTAACTATTTCTCCTTGTAATGCAATTGTTGTTTATGCACTTTGTTAAGGTAGTGTGATGATATTCTGATGAACTAATTTATTATTACCTGCAATTTTCATTTCATTATGTTATGAGAGGTGACACAGTTGTGTAGCCTCTTAGTGAAGCTTGAAAGATTTATGTTTTTCATTTTATTTTTTATTCTTTATTCATTTCATCATTACTCTAAATAAGTCCTTTTCAAAATGAAGGTATTTGGTGCATTTAGGGTTTCTGTCAAAATGTTGCTTATGTGGAACTCCAAAATTCAAATAGATGGTGGTGGAATACAGTTGTCACTGCATCTATCCTTGAAGTAGGAATCTGGTTGTTCTAAGGGTATGATGCTTGAACTTCTCATAAATTTCATTGTTATTTCTTATTCTTATTTCTCATCTTCCCCTGGTTGATTAAAAGCGTTAGATATTTATGTGGATCCATTGTCTTGCAGGGAAACTCTGTCATTAATTCAAATGCAAACTTGGGTGTATATGGTCAAGGACTGCTGATGTTAACTGGTCAGGGTGATGCAATTCAAGGCCAGCGGCTTTCCTTGTCTCTGTTTTATAACATAACAGTAAGCCATTACTACATGAATTACTGCTTTCTGCTCTATACTTATTAGAGGATGTAATAGCTTAACTGTGCTGCAATTGTGTGTGTAAAAGTATCCTCAAGTATGCTTAGCTGTGTGTCTATATATATACCTGTATGAATTCTGCAAGGATGGCTCTAGAATACTATGATATTGTGGTATTTGTGAATGCTGGATGATTCAACAACTTATGTCTAATATTCTGTGTAATAATCGAGATTCTTTAAGAGAAGCCTTTCTTCATACATGTGAGAACCTTATGCAACATCCCTAATATTCTGCTTGTATACCTTAAGAAAGCATATGACATGAATTCTCTAAAGAATCTTGATATCCACATGTATAGTAGAATTGAGGTAATAGTTTGTGAGAATCTGTCTGGGTCAAGGTTTCTGCAAAAATATATTGACCAATACTACTGCAGACAATAAGTTTTCGCCAGGTTACCTTTAGTCTTTAGAATCTGATTAAGAAACTTTCTAGTATTTTACTTGTTTTTTGAAACTATTCCTTCTTTTTCCCTTTCTTTTTATTTGTCTCCTCCTCCCCAACTTTTCTAATATTTTCTAATATGTCGACTCCTTTTATTTTTGTTGAGCTAAATTTATCTTATTTTATCCATTTGTTATCTCTGTTTTAAGTCCTTGCATGTTATAGGTTGGGCCAGGTTCTTTACTTCAAGCTCCAATGGGTGATGAGCTAGTAGAAGCGTGTGAGTGTGAATTTCAATTCTTTTTGATGGTTTTTTCAGAACATTTGGTGGCAGAATTAAATATCTGAGGTTTCTTTCAACTATCATCCTTATGTGTTTTTGTAGGGTTACAAATTCCCTTTGTGAGAGCCAAACATGGCCCAATTGATTTGATAACTCCTCCAGATGATTGCCATGTTAATTATACACTGTCCTTTTCTCTTCAGGTAGAAATATATTTAAATTCAAATTATTTGCTGATGCCAAATTAATTTGTGTTCACTTCTTTTTCCTTGTGAGAATTGTGCTAATCTATCCCATGGATGTTGTTTTAATGAATTAATTGATATAATTCTAAAAGAGTATTAAGAAGTCTTGCTTAACAAAATAATGTACTTGAAATGCTAACTTCCATCATGTCAAGCACATGTAAGTTGAAAAAAAATGTGTTGAATTATTTTGGGAAAGTGACAATCTTCAGTGTTCAAGAAGAGAATGAATCAATATACGGGTAACCATGCTGTCCATAAAGGGAAAGCATATAGGTTCAGAATAATCCATCTGTTTTTCTTGTTGCAAGGTTTGAATTGATTTTGCAACAATGAGAATATATAGTAAATGAGAAGTAGCATCTTGTCATCTCACTCCAGTTTATCACCAAAAGAGAAAGACATGCTTTCTTAAATGGATTGTTTTCATACCTTGGAAAAGGGGTTAGGAAGAACATGCACCATATTGTTTTATGTGGTCTTCTTCCTGGTTCACTTGGTAGCATTAGGGTGCTATTATGATGTGGCATAGTTAAATTTCTAAATTCTTATATTTGATCAATTTGCAGATTTGTCGAGTTGAGGACCTTACTTGTTAATGGGATCATTAAGGGAAGTATAATTTCACATTCACAGGGCAAGAACAGTTACTGTTGATGCTGATGGTTTGATTACCGCATCTGAATTAGGTAACAGAGAGTATAATCCGCCAGTGTTGATATTTATCCATTTTTGTCTATTATATTTCTCCAATTTCCACGTTTATACTCTACAAGGCAGTCATGCTAATAATCTATTGATTTCTATGAATTATGAATCATGCTTTTCTTAACATTTCTAATTTTATAGACCCTAATTTTAGGTTGCAGCAAAGGTATAGGAAAAGGAAACTATCTAGATGGAGCTGGTAGTGGTGCTGGGCATGGGGGACGTGGGGTGCTGGATATTTCAATGGAAGAGTTAGCAATGGTGGTCATGATATGGTGATGCTGATCTTCCTGTGAATTGGGAAGTGGAGCAGGGTCCAACTCATTCATTTGGACATGTATTTGGAGGAGGAATGATTGGTGAGTTTTCTGTTGAAGAATTGCCAAAATATTCTGTCTGAATAGTTGTTCATTTAGGAATTTAACATGTATGCGAGCTACTATCTTTCAAGAATTAATGTGGTAGCAAATTTTATACATAATATTCTGCTATCATTTTTATATTCTCTGGCATTGTGCATTGATTATGTGACTGACTTATTGTTGTGTCTTTGCTAGTAATGGGATCAGCGCAATGGCCTCTGCTAGACTTAGCATTTATGGCTCTTTGACGGCCGATGGCCAGAGTTTTGGTGAAGCAACATAATGATAATGGCTCATTAATCGGTGGGCTTGGTGGAGGTTCTGGTGGAACGGTTCTTCTTTCCTTCAAGAGCTTATACTTGCAGTAAATTCATCTTTATAACTGTTGGGGAAATGGTGGTCCTTTGGTGGTGGTGGTGGTGTGGTGGGAGAGTGCATTTTGACTGGTCTATGATAGGCATTGGGGATGAGTATGTTCCAGTTGCTACTACCAGTGGTTCATTATAGTAGTATGCTCTTTAGTGCAAAAAGCCATTATTTCTTATAATGTCAAGTAATTACAGTCGCTAACGATTTGTTGATTATTTAACTCTTATATGGATAATAATACCACAAACATTTTAGGATACTCCTGATTTTGCTATTTGCCTAGCTGCTTGATATTTAGTATCAGATAAAGGAGTTACCAACGCATACCGCAGAAATTAGGTGGAGTTCTTTTCCACTATGACCATCGACTTGCTATTTGTTTGTATCATCAGATTATTAGGAAAACACTATCATATGACAGGAGTTTTTTCAAGTAAAGCTTTGAAAGGTTTAATACTTAATGTCTTCTCTGCTGCATGGACAATAATGGGTAGTGTCATATTTTCTGTTGTCTTAAGAAATTATTACAATTCCTACATAGAAGCCTTCCCAAAAGAAATGTGTTGATACTAGCTGACTACTTCAATCATGATGGTTGAAGTGGAGGTGCGGGAGATAATGGTGGACTCTTTGGGGACAAGGGCACAGTAACAGGGAAAAAGTGTCCAAAAGGCCTCTATGGTCATTTGCAGGGTAAGGTTTCACTTAATTTTAAAGCTGTTACACATTTTTTAAAATTTGTGTTTCAAGATGTTATGTGTTGTAGCAAAAGCCTTATGCTGTTATGCATCAACTGATGGGGTCATGTTACGGAATACTTACAATAATTGTTTCAGTTTGCACTATATGCTGATTCCTCTAAAGTTCTTTAAATCTTGTGCTACTTTGGTCTAGCAACCTCCATCCTAATTCAAATTTCTTTTGAAAATATTTTATATAGCATTTCTTTGTAGGTTGCAACTAAAGGATATTAGACTTCTACATGTTTTTTTTTTTCATTCCTAAATGTCATCCAATTTTCTTTCTTCTATGATGATGGGACACCAAATTTGAGTTTACTAGTGTTGCTCCAAGAGAAATATTACTTCCCATACTATAATCTGATTTGTCTAATGCTACTCAGTGTACTACTAGATTATAACGAGAAATTGGTCACCATTAATCAATTAGGGGCTTGGCTTGCTGCTAATTGCCTATGTTCTATTCATGTAATAAATAACTTAATTTGTGCATTCACATATTGTATGAACCGTTCAACTCTTCCAACTTATTCACCTGACATCAATATAGATGCAATGCCATTGTCCTTTTTTCTTCTAGGGTTAGATTTTGGTATCAGTTCTGTATGTCATCTAGCTATTAACTAAGAAACTTTTGATGTTTTAACTAATCTGTTTTTCCTTAAAACTATTATTCACAGGAATGCCCCATTGGCACTATAAAGATATTGATGGCCTGATGAGACTTTGCACTCCTTGCTCTCTGGAGCTTCTTCCAGATCGTGCTAATTTCCATATATGTTCGAGGTACATGTTTACAGCACTTTCTTTTATACTTCATCTCTATTTACAAGTCTTCCATTATGATATGTCTCACTTTAGGGTGTCTATTTTGTGCAGAGGAGTCCGTGAGCGTTTTGCCCTATAAATGCTATCTGAAAAGTATAGATGCCAAATTGCTATACCCCTTTTGAGGAGTTGATATATTATTTGGAGGTCCTTGGCTTTTGCACTTCTTCTGTTGGAGTTTTTGCTTCCTTGTGTATTGTTACACTTTAAGGATAATTGTTGAATCAGCTCTTTGTGTAATTGCATCCGAGCAGCCATCATTTCCATACCTTCTTTCCCTATCAGAGTATATTGTTGAAAGCCATATGTCATCTTCCTGGCTTAGCTTTTTTGAGTGTGGCGAGGTCTTGAGAGGTAGAATATGCACATCTATAATGGATTCAGTTTCATCACTGTATGACATTGCTTTGTGGACTGTATATACTTTCTCATTCTAGGTACGGGGAACCAGAGCTGAAGAGACTCAGTGTCATGCTTACAGAATGTACTTCATGGGTCCCAATACTTTTAGAGAACCATGGCATCTTCCTTACTCTCCCTCCTGATACCATCATTGAGATAGTGTAAGAAAATATTTTAGTACCATAGAGATCAAATGATGGCACTTTCTTTATGCTGATGTAGTAGTATGATTCTCTATGTAAATTACATGCAAGTAGTAATGCTTTTTGGTTGCATTGATCATTACTGAACTCAAATTTTATAACCCCTTAACCCCCCACCCCCCAAAAAAAACTCCAAAAAAGTATTATGCTATTTCCAAAACTTTCGTTCTTTGCACGGTAAACCAACAGTTTAACACCCTACTGGTCACATTAGAATAGTAGCCTTTTTATTTTTGTAGGGTTGGTTGTGACGGTGGTAGGAGAGTTAATGTGCAGTGAAGTAGAGTGCTAAAGGACCCTTAACAAACCATCCCTGAGAGAATAGCAATCATCTAGCTAGTGCCACCCTGTTTTGCTCGGTGTTGATGCAAGATACACTTCATCTTGAAGCTTTCTAGTTATAGGGGTGCAATGGATATTGTTATTGTACTAGAATTCATTATTGAACCCCATCTTTTTTGTAGTTAGAATCCAGCTTTTTTTCTGGTTTGGGCCTAAAATAGTATCCATAATAAACAACCTCACTGAGCTGTCGGTATGAGATGCTTTAATATCGATTCATTGGTGAGATCAACTCAGTTGCCACATATGATTGGTGGGAAGGTTCAGTGCACGTATACTGTCATTGCTTGCATATCCTTGTGCCTGGTCATGGAAACCGGCAGTGGGCGGGGCAGGAAAATAAGTTACATCGAATTCAAGAATATGTCAGATCGGAATATGCCATTCATGTCTTCGCTCTGCAGATCACGTGCTTCTCTCAAGGGATGAAGGTTATGCTTCTCATTTTTTTTATTTTGTAGCCATCTTAAGGATCCCAGAGTGCTAAGCTTTATCTACTCAATCATTTCCTTATTGTTAGTTTGAGATATAGTTCTGAATTATTCTGATGCCATGTTTTATTTACTGCCTTGATGTTGTTTATGATTTTGAGAAGATACTTGGTTCTATATCATCGGGATTTAACTACCATAAGATGTTTACCGAGTAAACATTTCCTTTATGCAAATTGCGTGGATAGACATCAACCCCATGCATGCCTTCCTTGCTTATATTTATTTATATTTATATTAATATTTATATTTTATTTATATTTATATTTGAAGGACTCTACATTTTATCTTCTTTATCATGTCTTTATATTGGTGCCTAATTTGTGCAGGTTGGATCAACGCCTGATTTGATGGTTGCATACATAGACTTTTCCCTTGGGTGGCGATGAGAGCAAGTGGACATGGTATCAATCATAGAAAAGAGATTCCCCCATGTGTATAATATTTGGTGGGGATGGAAGCTATATGTCACCCTACAATCTTCATAGTGATACATTGTTGACTAATCTTGTTGGCCAGGTGTCCTGGATGTTTTATAAATTTTCACTAGCTTTTGTCATAACTTGATTTAATATCATCTGACTGAAAGAACTGTGCTCTTCCCAGTATGTGCCATCACTGTTTGGAATCGCTTGGTGGATGGTTTGAATGCCAGTTGAGGACTGTGAGACATGGATCCATCCGTTCCTGCATTAGTTCCTGTTATGAATTGGATAGCTAGTCAGGAATCTCAGCTTAGATTCCATGGGGGTTAAAATTGAGCTAGGCTGGTTTCAAGCAACAGCTTCTGGGTCTTTCAACTCCGGTATCTTGGTAGTGCGTCATGACTATATCTTTCAGAATTTGCACCAACCTGATTTGTCTGACAGAAGCAATGATGAATACCAAGGTAGCCTCAAGTAACAGTGCCTCTTAGATTTTCTATCAGTCCAAATAAAACACAGAATCTGATCATATATGAGTTGGATCTACTTTTGGCCAGGCAATTTGCAGAGTGGTTCTAATTTATATATCCTGCCCTTCATTACCAATATTATTTGTTGTCAGGAACTTATGTTACTGACTGAATGTATGAAGAAAATTTCCTTTTAGCACTTCAGTTAATGCCCATGATAAGGTTTCCAATATTTGAATGGTGTTTTTTTATCTCTGTAAATATTATTTGCTTATTGGCTGTTTGGTGGTCAATGGTTCAGGAAAATGCTGCATCTGCGGGCAAAAGCCTCGAACATCTTATCAGCAGAGTTGGCCATATCCGACTCCATGCATTATCTCGTAGAAAGATCATAGGGGGATTAATGGAGGTCTTTATAAATGATGCTACGTGAATCTTTAGAATTTAAAAGAGACATTTTCTTCCCATTTTTTCTCTTAGTGACAATAGCCACGCTATTGGTCATCAGTTATGTAGAGATTTTTCTTGTATAACTCACTCATATGGGCTGTTTTATGAATTGTTATCACCTTATGCTTGATTTTGTGTTTCAGGACTCCCTTCAGTTCCTATTTACTACCATGCTTTTGGTAGATTTGCCGTAACCCTTCTTACTTTGATTCAGTTCTATTGGATATCTCTTGGGGCATTCCTTGCTGTCTTACTTATTCTTCCTTTATCACTACTTCTCCTCCCCAGTGGTTGAATGCTTGTTCAGTAAAGAGCTCGGAGAGCTTCGATACGTTATATTCCTTGTGATGCTACATCTTGACACTCGTAAGCAGCTCATTCTGGGTTTTGTTCTTATTGTGTTGAATTACTGATGCAAAGACAATGTGTAATCACCCAAAATTGTATAAAGATGTATTTTTGTCTACAAAGCACTAAACAGTTTAAAGAAAAGGTAGATTCTTTTCCATGGTTTTTTAAATTGATATGTATTTCCAATATGGAAAAGGAGGAATTTTGCAATATACCATAAAGCACTGAATCTGATATTACTTACTAGTCAAGGAGAAAACCTCTACACCCTCAAGATAGATTTTTCTCCGCATTTTCTTAAAATGATATGCAGTAGCAAATATAACAAGGGGAGGAATGTGCATTTTATGTAATTCATAAAGCACTGAGTCTTGCATTACGTTACCATGTGAATAGGACTCAATAGTTTATTTAACATATGCCTATTTTATTTTGTGCAGGCTGTGGCTTTCATCTGTGGCATGATACATTATGGAATCTCTGCTTTCCAGCCACCTGACCAGGAAAATTCTTGGAACACGAGAAGGTGAAGATTTTTTCATTGTAACTCTTATTGATCTAATAGAATTCTTGGAACCTTAACTAAATATTAGGTGACACTGAAACTTTTTTAGAGTCCACGTTTCTTCCTAAGGAAATAGATATAGAAGATTATTTACAAGCTTAGTTTATGTAGATGTTAGTGGTATACCTTGTGAAGTGATAGGATGGATAGGTTGATGAAGTCTTTTTAAGATATTTATATATGGAATTTGGCAACAGGGAAGATGACAAATGGTGGCTTTTTCCTACCATACTTGTACTGTTGAAGTCAACACAAGCTCGTTTTGTTGATTGGCACATAGCTAATCTAGAAATCCAAGATTTCTCCCTCTTCTGTCCGGATCCAGATGGTTTTGGGCCTATGAACCTATGTCTTGACTTCAAAGGATCACTACGCTCTCACTTGCATTAATCAGCCTGAGGCCTTTCTAACTTCAGCTGCTACGGCTCCAACAACTGCTTTCCAGTTTCCACTGTAAATTTTGTTCAAGTTGTACAGAGCATCAAGTGCAGTAGGCTTTTTTTTTTCAACCTTTTGAGTATTGTTTCAGAAACACATTTGAGATTTTTGTGAATTAGAAGTCACAGGAAATTTCATTTTTTTCCCTAATATAATAAGATGCAGAAAGTTTTTGTGTCCCTCTGTCTCTACTTACAAGAATTGAGTTCCGAGTTCATGTGAAACCCAACTTTAGTTGGATTACTGATTCACCAGAAAAAAAAAAGCAATTGTTAAAGCAAACATATAATTTGGGATCAAATTTATTCTTCCTTCTTCGAAGACGATTAAATTTGCAGCACTCTAGCATGGCATTCATTATCGTATGTTACATAAAAATAGTACTATAAAATATTTTTCAAAAAAAAGTAAAAAATTAGAGTGGTGCAGCAGAAGCGTGGTGGATCCATGACCCACCGGTCCTAGGATCTAAACTTGGCTATGACACTCATTAGGCGTTTTTCTATATATTTTTTAAATTTATTTTTCATTCCATTTTCACGATGTGGGGCTGATCTAAGAGCTCAAGTTATACGGG